>NC_064292.1:10651972-10667850 GCF_019186545.1 Solanum stenotomum | reverse complement strand
CCCCCCCCCCTCCCACCCCCCGCCCACCCTAACATGATTATACATGAAAGTTATTTCCTTACAAATTTTCTAGAAAGGCTTATTAACACGTCTAGGGACCATATGGAAAATAAAGGTGATGTCCCAATGAAATTAAAGGTGGTACCATGCAACTTGCAAACAACATGTAACACATGACGAATTTGATTACTAAAAATCTTTTCATGTTTGGGAAGACAATAGTTTGTCCATCTTAACAAACTTAACACCATGCACAAATTAAGATAATATAATAAATAGTCTTAATTAAATCTCATATATATATATATATATATATATAAGGTCAACTTACACATAGTGAAGGATTTTGAAGAGAAGTTTGGTAACATACATGAGTGCAATTCACTATATGCATGTGGATTTTGTTACAACCTATTGCAAACTAAGACAACTAGAATTCCAAAAGATCATGAATCCATCAAACACACACCTCTCATGAGGTTGGTATATTACTATATATATTAGGGTTTTAGAGAAGAGGATTTAGGGCTCGGCTTTCTGATGTAAATTATTTTTTGAGGAAGCGTTCTTTGTGATGAAATAAAGTTACAGGGGTTTTGAATTTTGATTTCTTTTTTTGAAGCCAAAAGTCGAATAAGCCTTTTTTGTCTGCTCAATTTAGATTTGGGATCACATCTCAATTACCTTAGGACAATATTTTTTCCCTTCTCTAACTATTAAGAATTAGCCACAAGAAATAAATCTTGTCCTTATTAGTATACTTTCAAAGACCAGTTTTTGTAACTCGTCTCTATATTTTGGTCTCTAAAGAGCCATTTTCTTGTAGTGATAAATGCTTGCCAGTTAGGCCTACTATCCCCGCTCAACGATATAGTTAGACAACTAACTGGAGTAGGTGACTAGAGGTCGAGAGACCCGACTCGTACAAGTAACTCTGTAAATCAGTAACTTGATAACCTAAATTAGTTCATGCATGAGATGTGATAAATGAAACCCTATGCATGCCGCAACCTGAAATTTTCCAAATCATTGTAAGTAATTTTATTATTTTATTCCTGCATTCTTTTCTTTTGGCACTCTTAAATAAATAATTAGACCAGTATAATTTAGTAAAAATAGTTAATTGACAAGTCCTTTGGATTCGATAATTTAGTTCTTTTAAGAGCCACTATATTACTTGCGCAGTTAATTGCAACAAACTGCACTTTATATATTTATACATTAAAATATTAAATTTAATCAATTAAGTTGTCTGCTTGATTTCCTTCTTCAACCTTCCATCTTTAATTCGTTTAGCTCCAAACTTTTTTAACTTTACACCGATTTACTCCTACAAATAAAATACACGATTTAGCACAATTCATAAAATTCATGCTAAAAAAGAGTAGATATAAATAATAAATGTGAGACAAATAATGATTAATATATATATTTTTGGCCTCACATCACCCCACCCCAAAAGCCCTACAAGGACCACCATTCCTGCGCCTCCCCCAAACCCTACAAATTCAATGTATTTTTCTTAATTCTACGTGGCATGTTTGATACCTATAATGTAATTCTATTAAATTTAAATTTACGTCGAAAAATTTCATTAATGCAAATGTAGACGTTAACATCAACCATTCCCCGAATCATAAATCCTCCTTAGGACAAACTTTATTACTAAACCAACCTACATATATACCTAAGTAATGTGAGCCAGGGGCGGACCCACGCTGTATCGAGGGGGTTCACCCGAACCCCTTCGACAAAAAATTACACGGTATATATAAGGTAAATTTTTTGTATTTCTGTAGATATATATATTTTGAACCCCCACAATAACAAAGAGAACTTGATGGCATAGTGGCAAGCACCCTTGAAACTAAACTGTATGTCATCAGATCGAATCCCAGTGACAGCGTTTTCTTTTTTTCTTTTTTAGTTTCAGTTTTTTTTAGTATTTTTTAAAAAAATTTCAGTTCTGTTTTTCATTTTTTTTTTACTTTAAAAAATGTGCTAAAAGTTTGGTTTTAAACCCAAAAGAATTCAAGGTTTCCATTTCTAAAGACTTATTTACACGTTATACTTTTATTTTTCGAACCCCCTGAACGAAAATCCTGGGTCCACCACTGATGTGAGCACTACCTACCAACAAGGATTGTGATAGAGTGGTAAGTACTCTTTCATCCTTAACTAGAGGTCTTAACTGATTTGAGTTCCCCTGGGTATGGAATCACTTTTTCAAGGAGCTTTACCCCTAATGTGGGATTTTCCGATTCCAATGTGGATATCAAACCCGGGACGAGAAATAAAAAAAATATGAGCACTTACTGCTTTGAACCCTCAATTATAAATGAGGAAGAATGTTTCTTAGTAGGAAGATGTTGACACTACATCATTGTCCACTATTAATAAGGCATGCAAGAGTCTACTTGCAGCCATGCCCATGCATGGTGGTTTTCCCTTAATAATTATTCAAACTATATGGTAAAAGAACATCCTAGCATTATGATGTCTTTATAGTCAAATTTTGTAAGGAAGAAGATACACACTCAAAGCCACTACAGTAAATAAAAGATTTATAGCAATTATTTAGCGATAATAATAATATAATATGAGTATTTATAATCAACACTCTATATAAATATCGTTAAAGCTAATTTTAGCGATTCTGAATATAATGACGTTAACTCTATTGTCGCAAAATATTTTTGCGACAAATAGGCAAGTTGGAACATTAATAAACAACTCCCCCCCCCTCCCCCTCCCCCCACAATACCAAAACCAAGAATACAAGTAACACTGTTGATACCCAGACATTTAAGAATCGGAAAAATTATTCATCTACCCTTTCACTAGTATTGTACATACCCNCTTGAGCAGCTCAAAAAAAGGCTCATTAACATGTCTAGGGACAATATGGAAAATAAAGGTGATGTCCCAATGAAATTAAAGGTGGTACCATGCAACTTGCAAACAACATGTAACACATGACGAATTTGATTACTAAAAATCTTTTCATGTTTGGGAAGACAATAGTTTTGTCCATCTTAACAAACTTAATACCATGCACAAATTAAGATAATATAATACATAGTCTTAATTAAATCTCATATATATATATATATAGGGATAAGGGTCTGAAAAATATCTCAACTTTGGTCGGATTTGCTGTTGCGATACTAAACTTTCATAAGGACCTATTACCTCCCTAGACTATTTAGTACCGTGTTTTTTACCTCCTGAACTATTTAATAATGTATTTTAAAGGTATATATGTGCCCACGTGGACACATTACTATTTATAATTTTGCATTATTTTTTATGTCCACGTGGGCAAATATATATGTTTAAAATACGGTATTAAATAGTCTAGGGAGGTAATAGGTCCTCATGAAAGTTTAGTATCGCAACAGCAAATCCGACCAAAGTTGAGATATTTTTCAGACCCTTATCCCATATATATATAAGGTCAACTTACACATAGTGAAGGATTTTGAAGAGAAGTTTGGTAACATACATGAGTGCAATTCACTATATATATGTGGATTTTGTTACAACCTATTGCAAACCATAAGACAACTAGAATTCCAAAAGATCATGAATCCATCAAACACACATCTCTCATGTCATATCCAGAACCAACCTCATGAGGTTGGTATATTACTATATATATAATATTATATTAAGTTTTTTTTTTCTTCAGAAATCGACCTGTCGGTATTTTTTTTTTACTTTTTTTTTTATTTTAACCGACCTCATGAATTATAATTTTTTTTATAATGAGGTCATTTTTCTAAAAAAAGCAGCAAAAGGTGGAGACAAGTCATTTTTCTTAAATTTGAGGAAAATGAATTGATTTGAAAGACATTTAAGCCAACCAAACATGAGAAAATTGAAAAACATTTTTCAAATCTTTTTTTTAACCTGACAAGTCACACATCAACTTTCCAACTTCACTCGAGTCTCGGGTACCGAATCCTGATAATAATACGGAATCCGACTCCTGATTCTCGATTTGGACCAGACTCTCGAATCTTGAATTAGCTCGTGGTCGAATCTCGATTTGGGTGTCGGCTCTTAGGTAAGCATTTGAGGTCGAATTCCAAGTTGGGTGTCGGGTTGGTGATCTAAATTTTATGTCCGAGTCGAGTTTCGAATCGAGAATCAAGGTCAGGTCTTAGTTCAGGTGGTGTGGGTCTGGAATCGATTATTAAGGTTGAGTATATCAAGGTCGAGTATATCGAGGTTGGATCTCGATTTAGAAATTAGGTTCTAGATCGGGTTTTAGAGTCAGATCCCACATCGGATGTTAGGGTCGGTTCATGGTTCGAAAGTCAGGTCCCAATTTAAATGTTGGGTCTTGATTCAGGTATTATTTCTCGGGGTCGAACTCTAGGTCAGGTGTTGGGGTCTGATCTCGATTCAAAAGTTGGGGTTTGGATCTTAAATAAGTCATCGGGATCGGGGCCATATTCCGGTTCAAAAGTCGGGTTTTGAGGTCGGGTCTCAAGTTGAGAGCAGTGTTAGGGTCGGGCCTCGATGTAAAAGTTGAGTCTCGGATCGGGAGTTGAGGTCAAATTCTGACTTGAAAGTTGATTCGTAGGTCGGGAATCGAGGTCTGGTGTTGGGTCCCTCTTCAAAAGTTAGATCCGGTATCATGTCTCCGGATCAGGGTTGAGTTTTTATTTGAAAGTCGAGTCTAAGTTCAGATGTCGATTCTCGAGTTTGGGTGTTGGGGTCGGATTCAAGGTTGGGTGTTGGTTTAGGGTCATGATTTAGAAGTCAGGTCCTAATTTAGGAGTTGGGGTTGGATCTTGAATCAACCATTGGGATCGAGTCCCGCTTTGAAAATCAGGTCTCGCATTAGGTGTAGGGGTGTGTAAAAATTAAAACGACTGATAAACCAAACCGAAAAAGTATTATTGGTTTATTGCTATTAGGTTATTGGATTAACGAGTTTTAGATTTTTTAAAAAATAAAAATTATCGGGTTATCAGTTCGGTATTGGTTTTTAATATTGGGTTATTGGGTAAACCGATGACCCATTAAGACTATAATTATTTACTACTTTTTACCTATGCATAAATAATAAATATTAATCTCAATATCTTACTAGTTATGTCTTTGTCATTCAGCCTTCAATTCATACTTTACTGTGCCTTTGAGTTCACAACTTCACATTATACAAATCGGCAAAACCTAAAGTAAGAACCCTATTCCTCTTAATTTCTCTTTTTGTTACACATGTATAGTTCTTTTCATGATTGTTATTATTGTTTCTATTTTATGAGCATTTGTAAAGTTACATTATTGTCTTGTCGTGTCAAATTTATAAGAGAAGTCATATATTTATTTTATAAGCATTTTCTTATTGGTTAATCTGAAAACTGAACCGTTAAAGACCAAAATCGATAAACGATAAAAAATATCTTATTGGTTTGGTTATTGGGTTAGTGTATATAAAAATCAAAAATCGATAAATCAAACCGATAATACATAAAACCGAACTGAACCAACCGATGCACACCCCTAATCAGGTGAAGGGGTCAGGGTCGTGCCCTAATTCAAAAATCGGATCCCAATTCATATGACTGGTCTCAATGTTAGGGTGTCGAGGTCGGATTTTTAAGTTGGGTGATGGGTAGGGTACCGATTCATGAGTTGGGACTGGATCTCGAATCAATCATCGAGTGTCTGGGTCGTATTCCAATTCAAAAGTTGGGTCTTGAGTCGCGTTTTGGGGTCGTATTTTGATTTGAAAGTTGGGTCTTGAGTCGAGTGTTAGATTCTGTTTGTGATTTGGATTTCGGATCCCAGGTCTAGAGTCAGGGTCGGATCCCGATTCAAAAGTTGGGCTTGATTTGAGAGTTGGAGTAAAGTCCCGATTGGAAAGTTGGGTCCTAGGTTGGGAGTTAGGAGTCGGGGTCAGGTCTCGAATCAGGGTGTTGGGGTCGGACCCTAGGTTGGGTCTTGGGATTGTGTCCTAATTTAGATGTCAGAATCGAATCTTAGTTTGAATATCCAATTCTGGGTTGGGAGTGGAACTCAGGTCTCGAGTTGAAAATGTTTTTCCGTACAAAAATCATTTATTAGTATGAATATATCTATACTTCCGACGAAATAATTTAAACCATGAATATTATTCCATAAATTTATACCAAAATATATATATCATGCATATAAATTTATAGTAATTTTAAATTTATTAGATTTAAAAAATTTATATAGGCATATAAAAAATAAAAATTATATGTAATAATAATACTCTCCTCATAATAAATTTATAATATGAATATTTATTCCATAAATTTTGTATCAAAATATAATAATAATCTGACTTTGTCATAAATTATACTTATATTCATGAAATATATGATATATTTTTTATATAAAAATAATATTAATAGTGATTTTATATGAAAATAAGGAGTGATATTAAAATAAAATAGTAAAATCCTCTATGACTTATGAGCTCTTCAAGTTTAATAACAGGTGCAAAGAGATGAGAAAGAAAATTTAATTAGTGGCAGTTTTTATGTTAGTAATAACTATTTAATTTTTTTTGTTAAAATTACCATATATAATATTTTTTTATTTTTTTAATATTAAAAAAATATTATTATTTATGTGGTTAAGTCTGAAAAATAGTCTTTATCACAAAGTTTTCTCTTCTTCTTTATTTTTATTACCTAGTAGAAGTGTTGCTTACATAGACAATTGATAAATAGTGAAACACAATTTGCTTGTACTTTTCATTTGTGAAGTGCTATTTTATTTTGCCAATTATTTTATGTGTTTGGCCACTAAATACACCTCACAAGGATTTTTTTTAATAAAAAAACTCTTGTAAAGTCTAAACAATTTGGAAAGATCGCATTACTTTCTTTTGATGAATTATTAAAGTTAAATGCGTTGAAACTAAGAAACACTAAATAGGAAAATTAAACATTGATATATATAAAAAATAAAAAATTCATTGATATAATAGCCATTGGAAACGTGGATTAAGAATTTTATGAGTGATAAAAAAATATTAAGTCGTTTCATACCTCCACCTAACTATAAAATATTAATGTGTCAAGTGAAATACAATATTTGGTCATTTTACGTGTTTAGTAATTTTGAAATAATTTTTTATTCACTAATAATTATTTATTCTTTAAATTATTTGTCGAAACCTAAGAATTTATATCAATTAATAACTTAATTAATTATTATAATAAAATATTCATATTAATTATTAATATATCTTAAAAGACGTGTAAAATATAAAATGGACAAACAAAATAAACGAAGAAAGTAAAATTACTCTATAGAAGGGTATCCAACAACTTAGAGTCGGTCGGTCAATTGACTGATTTGCTCTTCTACTTGGATTTTCTTTATAATTTTTTTTTTCACTTTTTTTGAAAAAAAATGATGTTATGTATTCACAATTTATGATAAAAGTGGTATGATAAAGATTATCTCAATTTATATTTAGCGGTTTCTCTGTTTTAATTTATTTGTTTTTTTTTTTTTAAAAATATGTTATGTATTTAAAAATTATGAAAAAGTGGTACTATAATCTAATAGTTAACAACTTAACATATTTAAGAAAAATGTTAAACATTTAGTTGACTCTCGAAATTTCATCACGTCACATAAATTGGGATAGAGAAAACATGTAAATTACGTTAAAATGTCATATAAATCACAATAATTAATTAACAACTTAAAATATTTAAAAGTTATTATAAAAATTTAGTTTACTCTCCTGAGTCTATTTGTGCCACATAAATTGAAACATGGAGAGTAATGACCCATTAAGTCGTTTTGAGTACTAGAGCTTCTTATTTCATAAAAGACTTTTTGAATATATTCTAAATGAGCATTTTGAACTATTTGTAACTACAATTATATAATTAATGGGATAATTTTAATTATTAATTTAGTTGGTGATTAAAGAAAATATCATTAAAATTAATAGTAGGCCACTTTAATCACTTTTATAATTAATCATGTATAGTAATTAAGATAGTAAATAATCGTTGAAGAAAGAAAAGATAAAACAGACGCATGGTTACGAAAGTAAGATAATTCTTTTATTGTTATCTTATTGTGTGTTGGAACTTGGAAAGCAGGAAGAATATGCAATAGCCGTATAAAAGCAGGTTGTAGGAAACTATTGCTACCACTTAAGACTTTGAGTAAAGAATTTTTTACCAAAATAAACTATTTTAAAATCAATTCACCTAACAAATGTATTTTTTTTTATTTACAAAAGTAGTATAAATGTATTTCATAGTAACGTTTTAGGTTATTTTTATTTTAAAAATTTAACGGACAAAAATTGACGAAGCTCACGGCGTTAAATGAATAAACATTACCGTGAGTAACGTTTTAGGTGTAAAACGTTACTCACAATAGCGTTTATTGAGAATCCAATCACGTCCACTCCTGCAAATTTAGAATCAAATCCTGCAAATTTAAAACGTTACTCATATATAGTAACATTTCTTAAGAATTCAATTACGGGCCTTCGACTTCTGCAAATTTAGAATCGAATCCTGCAAATTTAGCTATAAAACGTTATTCACAGTAACGTTTTACCTTAAAAACTGACTGCCAGTTACAACACGCTGTTAAAGTCATATTCCTCCATTTTTCAAACTGACCACATGTGATTATAAAATAAATGTTGTTGTAAGGAATGCTTTGCATATTCCAACAATATTCAACAAAACTTTTACTTGTGTGGCCCATTGTTAAAATAATATTCACAAAACTTCATTAGGTAAATTAAATAAGTCAAATTTATCATATTATGTTAAGTTCTTACTATAGCTTTAAAATTATTTTTCTAATTTATTAATATTATTTAAAAAATATCTTATTTTTATGTGTAGGATAAAGATGACGAACTTTGAACATAATGATTAGTGTGATGGTTGCTTTGTATTGGGGTGGCGAAATAATTACGGATATGAACGGATTTAGGTATACTGAATGTGCTAGAATGATTATTAGCATGTCTACCTCAACTAACTATGTTGAGTTGGCTGGATTGTTGCATGAGAAAATGGGAACAAATAGTGAAAATATTCATATGGATATTCCTGGAAAATATCCATGTTCAATTCAAGGTAACAATGCAAGGTTCATTGAGTTTAAAATTGAGAATGACCAATCTTTGTTACAATTCCTTTTCATACCTCAAAAATTTGCGGATAAGATTGATATAAATGTTTTGGAGATGAATGTAAGACCAAATCAATAGATCAAAATGTTGTATTTCAAGTTAGTGGCCATCATGATTATCACATGAATTTATTGGCTCAAAAGTATGGCTTTTCCACGGCCAATTTGTTCAACCACCATTCCAACAATTATCAATGCATGGCCATTGATCATTTGGTGAAGGCTCAAATAGTCAAATACGTATTGATAATAGTCACAGGGATTATGAGGCCAGGTAAAACAACAAATCTATATTTTACTGAATTTTAGTGTAACAATTTAATAAGATAATTTTTATTGTCAGTATACACAAATTATCTCTTAGTAATAGAAGAAATAACCTACATAACTAATATTTTTTTTTTATAGAGATAATGAAACCAACATTGATCTATATAATGATGTAAATGCGAAAATTAGTGATGAAAGTTCGGAGGAAGATGAATCTTCAAAAGATGGTGATGAAAGTGAACCTAATGAAGATATCGATGATATTAGAGATTTTTCTCAAAATGGTGTAAATCTTCATAATCATGAGCAAGGTTTGTCTGAAATGTAAAATCATGACATACCCTATTTCAGGACATTAGAGAATGAAGAAGACAGTTTCATGTCTACATGTGAATCTGAGATGGACTATTGTTAAGCTTGGTCTGAGGAAGCCAAAAAAGATTTGAAAAAATGTATTTTTTTTAGTAATAAAGAAAAGTTGAAATGGGCTATAACGATTTAGAGTTTGCACAAAAACAAGGAGCTCAAGGTGGTAACATCAACCAAGGGTCTATGGGTTGTAAGATGAAAGTTTTATAATTTATTGGGTTGCTTGTGATTTCTTCGGGGTCAAAAAGTTGGAGATAACCTTTGGAAGATAGGAAGATATATTGAAAATCATAGATGTGAGATTGAAGGGATTTCTCACCCATCAAGTAAGGAAGTTTGAATCCTTGATGCGGCAAATTAAAGAAGGAAATGTAGAAGCACATGAATACCTCATGAAAATCCCCTTGGACAAATGGACTATTAGCCATGATGATGGAAAAAGATGGGGAGTGGTAACAACAAATCTTTCAGAGTCTTTCAATGGAGTTTTGAAAAAAGCACGAGGTTTGCTTGTCACTGCTATGGTTAGACTTTCATTGGAGTAAACTGTTGAACGGTATACTCGTAGGTCTCAAATAGCACACCAACTTGTAGAAAAAATGAATTATGGATCAGGAGGTTCAAAATGAAGTGAGAGAAGAATTATGAAAGTTCAAAAATGCACTTTGTCTTTGATTGGAATATACCTACGGAGATATACGAGGTTAGATCTATATAGGTTGATGGTACTGGTGGTAATCCTCATTGTGTTTCATGAAAGAAAATGTGATTGTGAAAAATGAGTTAATTTGCACTTCCCATGCTCATATGTCATGAAGGTAACTGATAGAATGGGAGGGCTAGCTAGAAATTTTGTTAGCGAGCATTTCACAATAGAGAATTATGTTGCAACATATTCTAGGTCATTCTAACCAATTGGTCATGAGGGGTATTGGTCATCTCCAAGTTTTAGAAAGAGAAGTAATGAATTCTATCGTCGTCCCAATCGACCAAGGACAACTAGAATACCTAATGAAATAGATCGTAGTTATGTTGTGTATGAGCGAGCTTGTGGATTATGTAGGCAAATTGGACATGATAGGCGTCGATGTTCCAATCGTAATTAAATTTAAGTGATTTGTTTTTCATTAGTGCAATTATGTTAATTTCTAGTTGTGGGTCGATGTCCAATTATGTTAATTTCCTTTCAGTTGTCTAATGTAATGTAACTCAAATAATTATTAATCTTTTTTGCAATTATGTCTAATTATTGTTCGGATAGTATCGTTTTCTTTTCTTACAATTAGCAATAACTTTAATATATATATATATATATATATAATAAAAGTAATTGTTAGAAAATAATGTAGTCATCTTTTTTGTATTTCAAAAATACATTTATGATGTTTTGCACTTGAGTCAAATAAAAAATTTACAATAAATTTTTATCAATTTTTGATAAACAAGCCGCAAGAACAAAAACTAAACGTTTAAGAAAAATAATTTGGATAATTAATAAAGTTGGAGATGAGAGCGGTTTGAATTTTTTTTGAAGAAAAAAATATAGAGCATAATTGTTTTGTTAAAATAAAAGTGTCTTTTAACAGGTTCTGAATGAGAATAAGACTGTCATAATTTTAATTTATTCAGACCCTTTCAAATTCATTAAGAGATTTTTTTCAGTAAAAAAATAAACACACTTAATGGCCTAATGTCTGAACCATTAAGATTCAGACTTTTATTAAGTGTAAACAAATGAGGTCTTAAATCCCTTAAAGATAGCAATTGATTATTACAAAAGGAAGGCATAACTTTCTTTTTATCTTTTCCCTTTCTCATTTATTATGCTGAGTTGCTGACATATAATAATTCCTTATTAAATTAAAATTGATAATTGTGTTAATTAATACAACTCTGTTAAGACCCGCAATTAATGCTTTATTAGTAGCAATTATAAAATAGTAAATTTAAAGATTATAATATTAACTCTTAATTAAATATGTGGTGTGATTTTCTTATTGTTATTAAATTACATATTTATTTGAACTAACATCATAATTACACATCTTCCTTTAGGCACTATATAAGTTTCTAAAGGGAATCAACAATTCATACTTTCATATCATATAAAAGTTCAATAGTGAAGAAAACATGAAGAGTTTCATTATGCTTTTTCTATTCGCTGTGACAATTTTTTTCACTTTGTTTGACCATTCACTAGGTATGTTTTCTTCTTCAATGCATATGAAGTTGTTTTATCTACAATCATATGTTAAAATATTTATTTTCATCAGTCATCTTTTTAATCGTATAGTTTAATGTGTAGTCTTCTCATTATTTTGTATCAGGTGATGATCCTAAATTTTGCCCAGGAACTTTCACAGTTAATGACGTATGTGCTAAGATTAGTTGTGGATATCAAGCTGTATTTCACTGGCCAGCAAGTAAAATGCCTCATAGTTGTATTTGTACTGCTTCGGGAAGCAATCAAAGTCTTTGTACTTGTCAAATTGTCTGTTAAGCAAAATAATGTAATAAAAGTGCTTATTATTGATGTTGATTCAGTAATTGTACATGTCTATTGAATGATTGAGAATAAATAGAAACATATAATATGAAAAACGTTAAAAATTGGGAGATCAAAATAGCATCTAAAAGCTACATTATAATTTTGGTGAAAATATATAAATATGCATTGTGTAAATCTAGCAAAAGAAGTAAATGTAGGGCCGACTTAACAAGATTGGGGGCCTAAAACGAAATTTACGAGAGGGGTGTTGACACCCAATTTTGACCTAACATTTCAAAATTCATATTTTTAAGTTTTATTCATTAAATATTTAAAAATACAGTTTTTATAATTTTAATAAATTTATCGATAGTTATTTTTATTTTTCAAAATATTAAGATTTTATTAGTTTATTTGAGTTTTAGTTAATTTTGATTACATTGTTTTTTTTTTTTTTAATCATAGTTAGCTTAATTTGTGGAGAATATTGCTTCTATTTGATTAAATCATTTTTTTTGGTAAGTAAAATTTTATTTACCAAGTGAGAATTACATCTTGGAAAAAATAAGTGCAGTATGAACATCTCCCAAACTTACACTATCAACAATAGCTACTCAAAACAAATCTCCTATCATTATGGATAGAAATTTAAAAGCAGAAGCCTACTTGCAAGCTTACTACAATGTTGAGCTCTACTATGAATATCCTGTATGATCTGCCTAACTACTTGATCTGTTGTTCTTTGCCGAGTGTCAAACACTCTAGTATTTCTTTCCTTCCATATGTGATATACCCCACCTGCTAATGCCATCTGATACACCTCCTACTGGGCAGTTTTCCCCTTAGCATTTGCCACAACCCATTCCACTTCAGCCTTCCAGTCCAGAACTTGCTTGGCAATTCCCAACCATTGCAGTAGTTTACCCCATATTCTTGTTGCATAGTTGCACTGAAATAGCAGATGGTCAATGTCTTCGTTCTCCTCTTGACATAGTGGGCAAATCATATCTTCCAAATTTACCCAACAAGCTAATTTGTCCTTTGTTTGGAGCCTTCTATGGAGTGTAAGAAATAGAATACGTACCCATTTTGTTATTGCAGACTAGTCTTCTCCATGGTATCTTTGGCAATTCTTCTCTAAGCAATCCATAAATCTTCCTAATAGAGTAGTTAGGCAACTATGTGACTTCGGTTTCAGTCATCCCTGTTATATCAAAAGTCTTTTTGGCATTCAGAATTTGTTGTACCATCCAGGAAGCTTGTTGCGCCTGAGCCTCCACCATCCTTTATATAATAGAGATGCACCCATTTAACCCATAATGCATCCTTCTTCCTGCAAATATTCCATAATTTACCAATTGCGGCATGATTCCACTGGTATACATCAAGAATATTCAGCCCACCAGTAGCTCTAGGCAAACATAGTCTCTCCCAAGCAATAAGTGATCTCTTCGATATTTCACATCCACCAGCCCACAAAAATGTTCTACATGTAGCATCAATCACCTGGATCACTTTCTTTGGCAAGACAAATACTTGAATTGAGAATAAGATATACTTCACAAGTTACAACCTACCAGTACAAGTAAGAAACTTGGTCGTCCAGGGTTTAATTCTCTGGAGAATTTTATCAATCAACAGTAAAAACTGCGTAATTGTGACTTTTTTAGTACTTAGGGGGATACCCAAGTACTTGAGGGGCAACGACCCTTCTGTGAACCCTAGAGCTGCCAGAATAGCTTGTTTAACCCCTCCAAAATATATAAAACTCTTGTCAATATTAGGCTCCCACCCAGAAGCCCTTGAAAATAACTGAAATGCTTGATAAAGTAGCTGAGCATATTTCAAATTACCTTTACAAAATAATAAGAGATCATCAACAAAACTAAGTTAAATAAGCTGCAATTGTTTTCACCTAGGATGAAACATGAATTGTTTGTGCCCATGTAAACCCTTTCTTGTGAGATACTCTATAACAATCACGAACAAGTAGGGAGACAAATGATCTCCTTGTCTTAATACTTTCTTTGCTGGGAATGGAGATAGAGGGGAACCATTCACAATGACCGAGTATGAAATAGTTTTCACACAAGCCATGATCTATCGAACAAACATAGTTGGGAATTGCCGACAATTTAGTATTTGCTCAAAATAGGGCCATTCCACAGAGTCATACACCTTCCTCTTGTCAATCTTCAACATACACCTAGCATAAATACCCTTCCTATTGTACCTCTTCACAAGCTCATGACTTAAAATGATGTTATCAGAAATCACCCTTCCTGGTACAAAAGCTGATTGACTCTGATCTACCAGGCTATTCATGACATTTTGCAATCTTCTAATTAAGACCTTAAATATCAAATTGTACAACATGGTACAACATAAGATAGGCCTAAATTCAACAATTCTAGATGGATTGGTAACTTTAGGGATTAGAGTAATAGTTGTGCAATTTATAGGTTTGAACATTTCACCATGTCGAAAGAATTGCAAAATTGCTTTAGTTACCTTATCTCCAATTATGGGCCAAGCTTTCTTAAAGAACGAAACATTAAACCCATCTCATCCAGGAGCCTTCCAATCATCGATACTTAAAAGTGTTGCGTGAATTTCCTCCTTAGCAATAGGTACAATTAGAGCTTGTTGTTGCACTCTATTAAGGCAATTGCCTCTCCTCATAGTTGGAATATCCACATCAGGTATTTGCATAGCAGCTGACCCTAACAATCCAACATAGAACTCCTTAATTTCCTTCTTATGAATATCCACAGTCTTCTGGACTATATTCCCTTGTGCAGTAAAAAGATGCTTTATTCTATTTTGTGCTTGTCTACTCTTAAGATTAGCATAGAAATAAGCAGTGTTTCCATCTCCCAGTTTTAGCCATTTAGTTTTATATTTCTGTTTGATTATGCTCTCCTCCACCCCACTCCATCTTTCTAGGTCCCTTTTCAGGTCTCTTTCAATAGTAAATAGCTCACTAGCATGCTGTTGATCTCGCATCAAGCTTTGAGTGATTGCCAAGCTCTGTCGACACTCTTGAATTTTAGCTCCCACACTATTGAATTCCTGAGTATTCAACTGCTTCAATTTAATTCTAGTAATCAACTTTTGCCACACTGACTCCATATACTTCCTTCTCGACCGTGTGGCCCATGCTTGCTGTACTAGGGGCATGAAATCCTGATGAGTAATTAGACAATTCAAAAATATAAATGGTTTAGTCCTCTGTACTGTGACGTGTATGATCGGAGCACCTCGGGTCCATAACCATAACTTCACTATGATCCAGCCTGAGTGTCCAAGCTGCATTCACCAATCCTCGATCAATCTTGCTATACACATGGCTGTTGGTGTTGGGCTATTGCTCATGTTCCAGTCAAAGGCTCATGGCCTAATCCTACTTGCAAAAGGATTGGAATTATTCTCTTTATTTGGTTTCCAATTCTATTAGGAAAAGGATTGGAATAGTAATCCTATTTGGAGTTGGTTTTGGCTTTGTAAGGAAAAGCACAACTTTATAAATAGAGGATGGTCTTGAGAGAATAATTCAGATTGCTCATTAGTATTGTCTTTGAAA
>NC_064292.1:10587177-10651735 GCF_019186545.1 Solanum stenotomum | reverse complement strand
AGCCAAAGGCCCATGGCCTAATCCTACTTGAAAAAGGATTGAAATTATTCTCTTTATTTGGTTTCCAATTCTATTGGGAAAAGGATTGGAATAGTAATCCTATTTGGAGTTGGTTTTGGCTTTGTAAGGAAAAGCACAACTCTATAAATAGAGGATGGTCTTGAGAGAATAATTCAGATTGCTCATTAGTATTGTCTTTGAAAGACATTAGGACATAAGAGAAGTTTTGAGAGAGCTTTCAACAAGAGATAAGAGAGAAGAAAAAAGGGTTCTTTTGCTGCAGTTTTTTATTCCGACCAGCAACCTTCAGATCGTGTTTTCCGATTAGCTAACCGTTGGATCGGGCTGAAATTTGTACCGAGTGTTCCTAACATCTTGGTGGTTGATTTGAACGGTGGAGATCGGATTCGGATGTCAGCAAGATCCTGTTCTAGGTCCCGAACATTAGCTGGGTTTGGGTTGTGTTTCTTTCTATCTTTTGTTGGTGTAGCTATTGTTTGTTCTCTTTTGGCACTTGTTGTGTAGCCATTAGAAGAATAATTGTAACTCTCTTATTGTTATAGTGAAGCAATTCGGATCTTGTCGATCCTGTGGTGGTTACCTTCGTTTTGAAGGATTTTTCCACGTTAAACTTGGTGTTCTTTATTTTAGATTTACGTTTTCAATATTTTCGTCACAACAAGTGGTATCAAAGCGAGGTTTTCTATATGGAGGGGAATATGAGCAAGATGGAATGTCTAAACGGAAGAAACTACAACATATGGAAAAACAAGATGAAAGATCTACTGTTCGTGAAGAAGATGCATCTTCCCGTTTTAGCTGCTCATAAACCTGAGATTGTGACTGATGAAAATTGGGATTTCGAGCACCAACAAGTATATGGATATATAATACAATGGGTTGAAGATAATGTTTGCAACCATATTGTGAATGAGACACATGCTAGAACATTGTGGGAAAAGTTGGAGACCCTTTATGCTTCAAAAACTGGCAATAACAAGTTGTTCTTGCTAAAGCAATTGATGACCTTTAAATACAAGGAGGGCAATCCTATTCTTGATCACATAAATGATTTTCAAGGTGTTCTTGATAAGCTATCAGGAATGGGTGTTAATTTTAATGATGAAATACAAGGACTTTGGCTTCTTAATACTTTACCGGATTCCTCTTCGTGTCTCTTTAACAAATTCTGCTCCTAGTGGTAAGGTGACTATGGAATATGCAAAAAGTGGTGTGTTGAATGAAGAAGTTAGAAGAAAATCTTAAGGCACATCCCCACATTCAGATGTTTTGTACACAGAAGATCGAGGGAGAGATAAGACAAGAGATCCGAAAAGTAGAGGTAAAAGTAGAAGCAAGTCAAGATTCAGGAATCCAAATATTATATGCCATCATTGTGGAAACAAAGGACATATTAGAAGATGTTGCAAACAATTGAAGCAAGTTCTTAAAGAAGGGAAGAATGAAGAAAATAATGGAAACAATGTTGTTGCTGTTGTTCGAGATGACCTTGTTTTTGCTTGTGACAAAGACGTCATCAATTTTGTATCTCAAAATACAAGTTGGATAGTAGATTCTAGAGCTACATCACATGTCACACCAAGAAAAGACTTCTTTGCATCTTATACATCTGTTAACTCTGAGGTGTTAAAGATGGGTAATGCTGGTGAGGTTAAGGTGTTTGGTGTTCGCACTGTTTGTTTGAAAACCAACACTGGTTCAACGTTAGTCCTTCAGAATGTCAAGCATGCTCCAGACATTCCCTTGAATTTGATCTCTGTAGGACAACTAGATGATGATGGCTATCATAATGACTTGTTCAATGGCCAATGGAAGCTGACCAGAGGCTCATTGATTGTAGCTCGAGGAAGAAATCATTCAAATTTATACGTGACACAAGGATCGATTCTTGGAGACTCTATAAATTTGGTGGAAAGCGAGACTTTATCAGAATTGTGGCACAAAAGGCTTAGTCATATGAGCGAGAGGGGGATTACTTGTTTGGCTAAGAAGAAGTTGCTTGCTGGTGTGAAACAAGCAAAGGTAAAAAGATGTGTTCATTGCTTAGCTGGGAAACATAAAAAAGTTTCTTTTCACAGTCATCCTCCTTTAAGAAAGTCTGAGCTACTGGAGCTAGTACACTTTGATTTGTGTGGTCCTTTTAAAGTGAAGTCAAAAAGTGGTGCGCTTTACTTTGCAACTTTCATTGATGATCATTCTCGCAAGATTTGGGTATATCCTTTAAAATCCAAAGATCAAGTACTTGATGTGTTTAAGGAGTTTCAAGCCTTATTTGAGACACAAACGAGAAAGAAATTAAAGTGTATTCGCACTGATAATGGTGGTGAGTATATTGGTCCCTTTGATAACTACTGCCAATCGCAAGGAATTCGTCATCAGAAGACTCCTCCAAAGACTCCTCAATTAAATGGCCTGGCAGAAAGGATGAACAGAACTTTAGTTGAGAGAGTTAGATGTGTGCTTTCAGAGGCTAAACTTCCAAATTCATTTTGGGCTGAAGCACTTAACACTGTTGCTTATGTTATCAATTTGTCTCCTGCTGTTGCTTTGGATGGTGATGTTCCAAACAGAGTTTGGTTTGGTAAGGATGTTTCTTATGATCACTTGAAAGTGTTTAGTTGTAACGCTTATGTGCATGTTCCAAAAGATGAGAGGTCAAAATTGGATGTTAAAACTAAGTAGTGCATCTTCATTGGTTATGGTTAAGATGAGTTTGGATATCACTTTTATGATCCAATTGATAAGAAGCTCATTAGAAGTCGTGATGCTGTGTTTTTTGAAGATCAAACTATTAAAGATATTGACAAGGTTGAGAACCAAATTCTCAGATTGATGAGAGCTTAGTTGATGTTGATCCAGTTCCTATTATTGATACATCTTTTGCATATGAAGGAACCCAAGATAATGAACAGGGTGTAGAACCTATAGATGTTCCAATTGGTGATGTTGTGGTTGACCATTAACCAACTAATGCTGAGATGACAAATTTGGCTGCTCCAGAAACCTCTTGTAGAAGACCCACTAGAGAGAAGCGAAGCTCAACACATTATTCTCCTAATGAGTATATTCTATTGACTGACATGGGAGAACCTGAAGGTTATGATGAAGTCATGCTAGATACTCATAGAGATAGGTGGGTAGAAGCCATGGAAGACGAGATGGAGTCATTTCACGAGAATGGCACATATGAGCTAGTGGAGTTACCGAAAGGTAAGAAAGCTTTAACAAATAAATGGATCTTTAGATTAAAGCAAGAGCAACATACATTTGCACCTATATACAAGGCTAGGTTAGTTGTCAAAGGTTTTGGTCAAAGAAAGGGAATTGACTTTGATGAAATTTTCTCTCATGTTGTGAAAATATCCTCTATTCATATGGTTTTAGCCTTAGCCGCATGTCTAGATTTAGAGGTTGAGCAGATGGATGTCAAGGCTGCCTTTCTTCATGGTGATTTAGAAGAGGAGATCTACATGGAGCAACCCGAAGGCTTCATAGTTAAAGGAAAAGAAAACCATGTTTGCAAATTAAGAAAGAGCTTGTATGGCTTGAAACAAGCTCCAAGGCAGTGGTACATGAAGTTTGAATCTGTCATTGAAAATCAGGGATACAAGAAAACTTGTTCAGATCATTGTGTATTCTTTCGGAAGTTCTTTGATGATGATTTTATTATCTTACTACTTTATGTGGATGATATGCTGATTGTGGCAAAAATAAATCTAGAATTGTAGTCCTTAAGAAAGAGTTATGCAAATCGTTTCCAATGAAGGACTTGGGCCTAGCCAAGAAGATCTTAGGCATACAAATTCATCGAGATAGACACAAGAAAGAGTTATCACTATCCCAGAAGGAGTATATTGAGAAAGTACTCAAGAGGTTCAACATGACAGAGACAAAAGTGGTTAGTACACCTCTTGCTAAACACTTTAAGTTGAGTACGACCCAAAATCCATCTACTAATGAAGAGAAGAATGAGATGTCAAGTATTCCATACTCTTCCGTGGTTGGTNCTTCCGCGGTTGGTAGTTTGATGTATGCTATGATTTGCACTAGACCAGATATTGCGCATGCTGTTGGTACCGTTAACAGATTTCTTTCCAATCCTGGAAAAGAACATTGGGCTGCAGTGAAATGGATACTAAGATATTTGAAGGNGTACCGTTAGCAGATTTCTTTCCAATCCTGGAAAAGAACATTGCGCTGCAGTGAAATGGATACTAAGATATTTGAAGGGTACTTCAGATATGGAGTTGTGCTTTGGTAGTGGCAAAGCTAAACTTGTATGCTACGAAAACTCTGATTTGGGAGGAAATCTTGATAACTCAAAATCCACTTCTGGTTATTTGATCACTTTTGGAGGGGGAGCTATTTCTTGGCAATCAAGACTTCAGAAGTGCATAACTTTATCTACCACAGAAGCTGAATATATTGCCATCACTGAAGGTGCCAAAGAATTGCTTTGGATGAAGGAGTTTATCAAAGATCTTGATTTTAAACAATCAAGGTTTGTCTTATTTTGTGATAATCAAAGTGCTATTTATCTCACCAAGCACTTTACCTTTCATTCTAAGTCCAAGCATATCAGTAGAAAATATCATTGGATTAGAATGGCCTTGGAGGAAAAATTATGTCACGCCTCGAGCCTACACCCTGGGCGAGATTGGCACCCAGAGACCATTGCTGGCCCCAAGCGAACATTTGGCTTGGCTTTCTTAACTCAGCGGAAACCTAACTCAACAGAATAACTCAATGCAATGCAGGGTTACAGACAACTTAACTTATAAAATCTGGCCACAAAGGTAACTCGAATCTCAAAATAGAATATTTACATATATACATAGATGCGAGACCCAAAACTAACTGGCTGACTGTCTATGAAACCTCTAAAATACTGAGATGGATGTTGGGACAGACGCCGCAACATCCTAATAGAACAAAACTAAGTACACAAAATAATTGAGTCCTCCGAAATGCAAGGACGCTCACCACTGACTCTGGAGTGCTCAACTGGATCAATGACGTGCTAGATGCTGATCTTAGGTACCTGTATCTGCATCGTCATAAGATGCAGACCAACTGGCATCAGTACATGGAATGTACGAGTATGCGAGCTGGAAAACTAAGCAACATAGGCTAGAAGGAAATTTGGAAGAAACTGAAAAGCTTACCTTGCTCAACTCAACTCAACCTGACTGACTTCTTTCAATATAAGACGATTTAAAACAAGTGCGATATAAAGAAAGATTGTTTAAAACATGCTATAAACTCTGTGTGTATACAAAGATACAATAATCCTGAGATGTATATAGAAATACAATGAACTGATGTATATAAAAATACAATAATTTATGTGTATGAAAATACAATAACTGCTGTGGGAGTTTCTCTAACCGACAACCATCACATAAGAGCTATAGTGATGATACAACGATCGACCTTACGCTGCCAGAGCATCTTATACCCGGCCAAAGGTATAAGACCTGAACTGCCTAATGGATCCACTAGTCTATCTGGAAAAAGATTCATCTAAAAAGTATGATCCTTTTCTACCTATAGTGGCTAACATGGTTCTATGGGGGCTGCGGGTTCTTTGAACGCTCCCCCAATTTAGTGCTCGATACTACTCCCAAAAATGTACTGGCTCTTATGTTTTTAAAACATATGTCTTCCTGCTGGTTGAGATAATTACTCAAAACTAGCCCCAAGGCTCTTTGGAAATCTCAGTTTCCAACCTTGTTTAAATGTAAAAACATTTCTTTAAAACTTCTTTGGGAATACATAGTTCCCTAATAACTTTGAGAAATAAACTCAACTTTATGTTCTTGACTTAACTTGAAACTTGAGACTCTTTACTTAACTTGAAAGTTGAGCCTTAGAATGAAGTTAAAACGTTCAATAAAGACTCTTGAACAACTTTAAAGACTTGCTTTGACTCCCTTCTTAACTTCTAAGCTTGGCTCTAACTTCACTTGACTTCTAACTAACTTTCCTTGAATTGGAATTATGAATTCAAGGTATTTGATCACATGTTATGGAGGGATTCTTGATGTTTAGACGTACTTTGGAGTGTCGAAAACAACTATGAAACATAGGTATAATACCTAGGAACATGCATGAGAAAGAGTGAAAAGAATGGGGGAACACGACGTCCTTGGCGCTCTGCAATGCGCGGAGCGCCAGCCCTTGAAGCTCAGAAGGCACCTGCTGGCGCTCTGAGAGGCACGCCGCCCCAAGGGCTGGACTTCAGAGTCCCTTTTGGGGCGCGACGCGCCAGCCCTTTCCCCAGAAAACCCAACTTTTCTCCCTCTTTTCTCCAACTTTAACCCTTCTAAACTTCAAGGTTTCCAGCCCCAAACATTTAGAATCATAAATCCCTCAACATACAATAGATTTCAACTCAAACACACAACCAAATCATGTCCCACAATCAATAAGAACTCAACAACATCAACAACACAACCTAACAACTTTAACAACATATCCAATCTTTTCTCAATAATGAAAATGAGTTTGGTGTGTGGGGGAAAGGATCACCCAACACTAAGAACTCACATACCTCGATAGGGATCACCCACGACGAAAATCCACGATGATCTTGACGAATCTTTGCTTGATCTTCCCTTTCTCTTCTTCTTCTCCTTTTCTTCTCTTCTTCTTCTTCACTCAAAACCCTCACTCTCACTCTTTTAAAATGGGACCAAAAATGATCTAAAAATCAGCCTAACACATAATATAACCCCAAAAGAAAAACTAGGGAAAAGACCAAAATGCCCTTAAAATTTCTGGACGGATTCCCTGTCAACTGCCCAACTTTCAAAGGGCATAACTCGCTCATGCAAACTCGGAATCGAGAAAACTCGGTGGCATTGGAAAGATCATTCTACGAGCTTCGCAATCATAACTGGAACTATACCTAACTCATCCTGAGCTAGGAGTTATGACTGTTCAAAGTTGGCCAAAAACTCACCTTTTCCCATACTTAGCCAAATTTCCAAAACTTTAAAATTCTTTCCAAAAATGAAAATTTCCAACTCTAAGCCTCTTCATAGCTATTTAAAATTGTCGGATGTTACAATATCTCCCCCTTGGGAACATTCGTCCTCGAATGAGGTTACTCTTACAAGGCTAAGGGTGCAACATCAACTCAAACACCCAACAAGCAATCATGCACAGACAACAACAACAACATGCTCATTACAATTAAAAGAGCACTAAGAAGGAAGTTAGTACCTTAATCTGCATTTCCTCTGGATTCAAAGAGATATGGGTACCTCTTCTTCTTGTCCTTTTCTGCTTCCCAAGTAGCCTCCTCAATAAATTGGTTCCTCCAAAGGACCTTGACTGAGGCTACATCTTTCGTTCTCAACCTACGCACTTGGCGATCTAAAATCTGAACAGGAATCTCCTCATAAGATAAGTTATCCTTGATCCTAATACTTTCAGTTGGTAGGATCAATGAAGGATCGCCTATGCACTTCTTCAACATATAGATATGGAATACCGGATGAACCGCTACTAGTTCATGTGGTAAGTCCAACTCATAAGCAACATTGCCAATTCTCTTGGCAATGCGGTACGGTCCAATATACTGTGGACTAAGTTTCCCCTTCTTACCAAACCTCATAACCCCTTTCATGGGCGAAACTTTTAAATACACCCAATCATCTACTTCAAATTCTAACGCCCTTCTCCTAACATTAGTGTAGGATTTTTGACAACTCTGTGCCGTTTTCAACCTTTCTTGAATCACTTTCACCTTCTCCATAGCTTGGTGAACTAAGTCTGGTCCTATCAACCCTGCTTCACCAACTTCGAAATATCCCATAGGAGATCTACATCTTCTCCCATAAAGAGCTTCGTAAGGAGCCATCTGGATGCTAGAGTGATAACTGTTATTGTAGGCAAACTCAACGAGAGGTAGGTGATCATCCCAATTGCCTTTGGAATTGATCACACAAGCCCTCAACATATCTTCTAAAGTCTGAATAGTACGCTCGGCTTGCCCATCAGTTTGAGGATGAAAGGCTGTACTTAAGTTGACCTTCGAACCCAAGCCTTTCTGAAAAGATTTCTAGAACTGTGCGGTAAACTGTGCATCTCTATCTGAAATAATGGAGATTGGGACTCCATGAAGGCTCACTACTCTTGAACATATAACTTGGCACAATTTTCTGCTGTATTGGTAGTCTTTACCGGTAGAAAATGAGCTGACTTTGTCATTCGGTCGACAATCACCCAAATAAAATCATGTTGTCTGCGAGACTTTGGCAACCCTGTGATGAAATCCATGTTGATCATCTTCCACTTCCATTCTGGAAGCTCTATCCTCTGAGCCAAACCAACGGGCCTTTGGTGTTCAACTTTTACTTGTTGGCAATTTGGACACTTAGCAACAAACTCTGCAATGCCCTTCTTCATGTCATTCCACCAATAAACTTCTCTCAAGTCACGATACATCTTCGTGGAACCCGGATGAATGGAATATCTGGAGCTATGAGCTTCTTCCATAATCCTCTCTTGGAGTCCATCCACCATAGGTACACACAATCTACCTTGATATCTCAATGCACCATCTCCCCCTGTTCAAAAGCTAATACTCTTTGCTTTTGAACATTTGCCTTCAACTCAAGCAAAATGGGGTCTTGATCTTATTTCTCCTTCACTTCTGACATCAATAATGACTCGGCCATGTTCGTCACTTCTATTCCTCTTTCTGCGGAGTCTATAAGGCTGACTCTCAGGCGTGCCAGTCTGTGCACATCTGTTGCTAGCTCTCTCTTTTCTTCTTCAATATGGGCGGTGCTACCCATAGACAACCTGCTTAAAGAATCAGCAACAACGTTAGCCTTACCTGGGTGATAAAGAATACTCAGGTTATAATCCTTGAGTAATTCTAACCACCTCCTCTGTCTGAGATTAAGCTCTTTCTGAGTAAGCACATATTGAAGGCTCTTGTGATCAGTGAATATATCAACATGCACACCATACAAGTAGTGACGCCATATCTTCCAAGCGAATACTACAGCAGCTAGCTCTAAGTCATGGGTGGGGTAGTTCTTCTCATGAACCTTCAACTGTTTGGAGGCATAAGCTATAACCTTGCCATTCTGCATTAAGACACAACCCAAACCAACTCTAGATGCATCACAATACACAACAAAACCTTGAGTACCTTCTGGTAACGTTAAAACTGGAGCTGTAATCAACCTCTTTTTCAATTCCTGAAAACTGTTCTCACAAGCTTCAGACCATTGAAATTTCACTGCCTTCTGAGTCAACTTGGTCAAAGGAGATGCAATAGACGAGAACCCCTCTACAAACCTTCTATAATAGCCAGCTAATCCCAATAAACTCCTAATTTCAGCTGGAGATGTGGGTCTAGGCCAATTCTGCACTGACTCAATTTTTCGAGTATCAACTTCAATTCCGTCACCGGATACAATGTGGCTTATGAACGCCACAGACTTAAGCCAAAACTCACACTTAGAGAACTTGACATACAACTCCTTGTCTTTCAAAGTCTGAAGAACTTTTCTGAGATGACTAGCATGATCTTCTTCATTCCTTGAATAGACTAGTATGTCATCGATGAAGACGATAACAAACGTATCTGAATAAAGTTTGAAGACTCGATTCATCAAGTCCATGAAAGCTGTCGGTGCATTGGTCAAACCAAAAGACATGACTAAAAACTCATAATGACCGTACCTGGTCTCGAAAGCTGTCTTTGGAATATCACCTTCCCTTACTCTTAGCTGATGATAGCCTGATCTGAGGTCAATCTTCGAAAAACAAGTGACACTCTGAAGCTGATCGAAAATATCATCAATCCTCGGAAGAGGGTACTTGTTGTTGATGGTAACCTTGTTCAACTGGCGGTAATCTATACACATCCTAATGGAACCATCTTTCTTTCTCACAAACAAGACCGGAGCATCCCAAGGTGAGACACTCGGTCGAATGAAACCCTTTTCTAGGAGATCTTTCAACTGCTCTTTTAACTCTTTCAACTCTGCTGGTGCCATTCTATATGGCGGAATAGAGATAGGACGAGTATCTGGAATGAGATCTCTGCCGAAATCTATTTCTCTCTTAGGAGGAATTCCGGGTAGATCATCGGGGAAAATTTCTGGAAACTCTCTTACTATAGGAACTGACTGAAAATGAGGTATCTCAACAATAGAGTCATGAACTCGGACTAAGTGATAGACACAACCCTTCGAAACTAACTTCCTTGCCTTAAGGTACGAAATCAAACGACCCTTAGGCACTACTGAACTACTACTCCACTCTAAGACTGGCTCATTTAGAAACTAAAACTTGACCACTCGAGTTCTACAGTCTAATGATTCATAACAAGCATGAAGCCAATCCATGCCTAGAATGACATCGAAATCTACCATGTCTAACTCAACCAAATCAGCCATGGTGCTCTTGTGATTGATAGAAACAGGACAATCACGATAGACTCTTTCCGCTAGAATAGACTCCCCAACATGTGTAGAAACACAAAAGGGTTCACAAAGTCTTTCAGGATAAACATCAAACTGATTTGCAACATAAGGAGTTACAAAAGATAAACTTGCTCCTGGGTCTAGCAAAGCATACATATCAAAAGCAAAGACTTTGATCATTCCAGTGACAACATTTGGAGAGTTCTCTTGCTCATGGCGACTGGTGATTTGCATAGAGACGGTTTGCTCCTCCACCTACACTAGAAGTAGCTCCTCTAGGTGCCGTTCTGTCTGGTGGAACAACTGAAGAAGACTATGCTTTATTGCTCCCATTACCCTGCCTATTCTTTGGACACTCTCGCATGAATGTCCATTCTGACCACACCTGAAACAACCAGTGGAGCCCTCTCGACAAATACCTGAGTGGTTCCTACCACACTTGGCGCAGGCAGGAGGCTTACTACTCCTTTGCGCCACACTACCCGAAGATTGTGCTGGTCTAGCCTTGAAGTCCTTCGACTGGCCATTAAATTCCCCTCTGTATCGGGGTGCAGGTGCTCTAGCAGATGATTGAGCAGGTCCCTTTTGCCTTTGCTGAAAATAGGAACAGTTTGAATTACCTTTCTGCTGCCCGGACTCACTACCGGTCTTAGCTCTCTTATTTCTGAACTCTTCTCTGTCTCTCAGCTTCTCTTTCTCAACCTGCTGTACGTAAACCATCAACCTTGATATGTCCATGTCCCCGATAAGCATTGCAGCCCTACTTTCCTTACTTGACAACTGAGACAGCCCAGCAACAAACAAACTCATTCTATTTCTCATGTCTGCAACTATCTCCGGAGCATAGTGGGATAGTTGGGTGAATTTCAGACTGTACTCACGAACACTCAAAGACTCTTGCTTAAGTGTGAGGAACTCACGTACCTTGGCCTCTCTCAATTCTCGAGGAAAGAAATGCCCCAAGAAAGCTTCCTCAAAACCGACCCAACTCGCAAGTGGTGCATTCTCACCTATGCCCCCTTTTCATTGGTCGAACCATGTACTAGCAACATCCTTCAATTGATACGCAGCTAGTTCAACTCGCTCAGTATCTGCCACATGCATCACATCAAAAATCTTCTTCAACTCCTCAATGAAGTCCTCTGGATCCTCAGTAGTGCTCGAACCCATGAAACTCGGAGGGTTCATCCCCAAGAACTCGCGGATCCTAGAAGTGTCAGCTCCTTCCTGTCGAGCTCCCCTTTGTTGACCAATCTGGTTTGTTACAGCTTGACTCAGAATTCTAATTGCCTCTCTAAACTCGGCATTAGAAACTTCCCCTTGATCTTGCACTCCCGGGGCATAAGGTAACTCTTGCTCATCCACATAACGTCTATGAAGACGCCCTCTGCCAACTCTTCGTGGAGGCATGACTATCTGAAACACGGCAAGCACGGATTAGAAAGAAACTCTTTAGAGATAACTCTAACGCACGAGATGAGTGTGAAAGAAATGAGAAATCTTCCTAAATGTTGCAGCCTCCCAATTATAGATGTGGCGCGCTTCACACCGATAACTAGGACTCTACAGACACGGCTTCATAGACTCCCTAGGACTCTTGAACTCTGTGCTCTGATACCAAGTTTGTCACGCCCCGAGCTTACACCCTAGGCGAGACCGGCACCCAGAGACCATTGCTGGCCCCAAGCAAATCCTTGGCCTGGCTTTCTTAACTCAGCGGAAACCTAACTCAACAGAATAACTCAATGCAATGCAAGGTTACAAACAACTTAACTTATAAAATCTGGCCACTAAGGCAACTCGAATCTCAAAATAGAATATTTACATATATACATAGATGCGAGACCCAAAACTAACTGGCTGACTGTCTATGAAACCTCTAAAATACTGAGATGGATGTTGGGACAGACGCCGCAACATCCTAATAGAACAAAACTAAGTACACAAAATAATTGAGTCCTCTGGAATGCAAGGAGGCTCACCACTGACTCTGGAGTGCTCAACTGGATCAACAACGTGCTGGATGCTGATCCTGAGTACCTGTATCTGCATCGTCATAAGATGCAGACCAACTGGCATCAATACATGGAATGTACGAGTATGCGAGTTGGAAAACTAAGCAACAAAGGCTAGAAGGAAATCTGGAAGAAACTGAAAAGCTTACCTTGCTCAACTCAACTCAACTCAACCCGACTGACTTCTTTCAATATAAGGCAATTTAAAACAAGTGCGATATAAAGAAAGACGGTTTAAAACGTGCTATAAACTCTGTGTGTATACAAAGATACAATAATCCTGAGATGTATATAGAAATACAATGAACTGATGTATATAAAAATACAATAATTTATGTGTATGAAAATACAATAACTGCTATGGGAGTTTCTCTAACCGACAACCATCACATAAGAGCTATAGTGATGATACAGCGATCGACCTCACGCTGCCAGAGCATCTTATACCCGGCCAAAGGTATAAGACTTGAACTGCCTAATGGATCCACTAGTCTATCTGGAAAAAGATTCATCTAAAAAGTATGATCCTTTTCTACCTATGGTGGCTAACATGGTTCTATGGGGGCTGCGGGTTCTTTGAACGCTCCCCCAATTTAGTGCTCGATACTACTCCCAAAAATGTACTGGCTCTTATGTTTTTAAAACATATGTCTTCCTGCTGATTGAGATAATTACTCAAAACTAGCCCCAAGGCTCTTTGGAAATCTCAGTTTCCAACCTTGTTTAAATGTAAAAACATTTCTTTAAAACTTCTTTGGGAATACATAGTTCCCTAATAACTTTGAGAAATAAACTCAACTTTATGTTCTTGACTTAACTTGAAACTTGAGACTCTTTACTTAACTTGGAACTTGAGCTTTAGAATGAAGTTAAAACGTTCAATAAAGACTCTTGAACAACTTTAAAGACTTGCTTTGACTCCCTTCTTAACTTCTAAGCTTGGCTCTAACTTCACTTGACTTCTAACTACCTTTCCTTGAATTGGAATTATGAATTCAAGGTGTTTGATCACATGTTATGGAGGGATTCTTGATGTTTAGACGTACTTTGGAGTGTCGGAAACAACTATGAAACATAGGTATAATACCTAGGAACATGCATGAGAAAGTCTGAAAAGAATGGGGGAACACGGCGTCCTTAGCGCTCTGCAAGGCGCGGAGCGCCAGCCCTTGAAGCTCAGAAGGCACCTGCTGGCGCTCTGAGAGGCGCGCCGCCCCAAGGGCTGGACTTCAGAGTCCCCTATGGGGCGCGCTGGCAGGCGCGACGCGCCAACCCTTTCCCCATAAATCTCGACTTTTCTCCCTCTTTTCTCTTACTCTAAACCTTCTAAACTTCAAGGTTTCCAGCCCCAAACATTTAGAATCATAAATCCCTCAACATACAATAGATTTCAACTCAAACACACAACCAAATCATGTCCCACAACCAACAAGAACTTCAACAACATCAACAACACAACCCAACAACTTCAACAACATATCCAATCTTTTCTCAATAATGAAAATGAGTTTGGTGTGTGGGGGAAAGGATCACCCAACACTAAGAACTCACATACCTTGATAGGGATCACCCCCGACGAAAATCTACGATGATCTTGACGAATCTTTGCTTGATCTTCCCTTTCTCCTCTTCTTCTCTTCTTCTTCTTCACTCAAAACCCTCACTCTCACTCTTTTAAAATGGGACCAAAAATGATCTAAAAATCAGCCTAACATATAATATAACCCCAAAAGAAAAACTAGGGAAAAGACCAAAATGCCCTTAAAATTTTCGGACGGATTCCCTGTCAACTGCTCAACTTTCAAAGGGCATAACTCGCTCATACGAACTCGGAATCGAGCAAACTTGACGGCGTTGGAAAGATCATTCTACGAGCTTCGCAATCATAACTGGAACTACACTTAACTCATCCTGAGCTAGGAGTTATGGCTGTTCAAATTTGGCCAAAAACTCACCTTTTCCCATACTTAGCCAAATTTCCAAAACTTTAAAATTCTTTCCAAAAATGAAAATTTCCAATTGGCTGGAGGGGGAGTTTGTTGGGCTATTGCTCATGTTCCAGCCAAAGGCTCATGGCCTAATCCTACTTGAAAAATGATTGTAATTATTCTCTTTATTTGGTTTCCAATTCTATTAGGAAAAGGATTGGAATAGTAATCCTATTTAGAGTTGGTTTTGGCTTTGCAAGGAAAAGCACAACTCTATAAATAGAGGATGGTCTTGAGAGAATAATTCAAATTGCTCATTAGTATTGTCTTTGAAAGACATTAGGACATAAGAGAAGTTTTGAGAGAGCTTTCAACAGGAGATAAGAGAGAAGAAAAAAGGGTTCTTTTGCTGCAGTCTTTTATTTTGACCAGCAACCTTCAGATCGTGTTTTCCGATTAACTAACCATTAGATCGGGCTGAAATTTGTACTGAGTGTTGCTGACATATTGGTGGTTGATTTGAACGGTGGAGATCGGATTCGGAAGTTAGCAAGATCCTGTTCTAGGTCCCGAACAGCAGCTGAGTTTGGGTGGTGTTTCTTTCTATCTATCTTTTGTTGGTGTAGCTATTGTTTGTTCTCTTTTGGCACTTGTTGTGTAGCCATTAGAAAAATAATTGTAACTCTCTTATTGTTATAGTGAAGCAATTCGGATCTTGTCGATCCTGTGGTTATTACCTTCGTTTTGAAGGATTTTTCCACATTAAACTTGGTGTTCTTTATTTTAGATTTTCGTTTTCAATTTTTTCGTCACAACAGTTGGTCCAGGTGAACCATCTCCCTATACCCTTTAATTAATTCAATCATGCCAGCAGTAAGGATGTATTTATTAAAATCATGAACCTCATTCTCATGCACAGGGTTCCCTGAAGCACTCTCTTCCAAACATGTCACTGCATTAGAGTCACCAAACACCAACTAAGGATTTAGTATTGTAGTATTTAGAATCAATAGTTCTTCCCATAAGCCTCTTCTATCATCAACTGTATGCAACCCATAAACAGCTGTCAGCAAGAAACATTGGTTCAAACTAGTAATGGTGACAACCCCATGAATTATCTGAGCACTCATCCCCACCAGATCAAATTCAACTTTGTAATGGTCCCATAATACCCATATTCTACCTTTGTCACTGTATGCATTATAATTTGCACACCAACTCCAACCAGGAGCTTTTTTATTTATAATGCTACCATCATGTTTTTTACATGACATTGATTAAATCATAATTCTTTCTTGAATTGCATCTTTTTTACATGACATTGATTATATTTTGTTAATATCCATTTTAGTATTTTTAACACAATCTAAGAATATATATTAATACACATATAATTTATTAACCAATGACTTTGATCCACGATCTTGAGCCCACTGTTGAACCCATTATATTATGTAAATGTAATTTATTTTCTACATAAGTATTATTTAACCGAGGATTTTTTTTCTTCCAAATTTGTGATGGGAAAACCCTAAAAAACTCTCTTCCATTTTTTCTAATCCTCTCCAGCCGCTCAAGGCTGAGACAAAAAGCCGGCCATGAGCTTCCATCTTCCACTCCTCTTTTACAGTCCTCCGCTAGAAACCACCACCAAAAGAGCCATTTTAGCTCCGAGCTCCGGCAAGCTAGTGAGAAACCAACCAAACAGCCACCAAGTGTCTTTATAGGTACCCAAAGTTGCTTCTCAAAAAAACTTAGAAACATATTTAAATGTTATTTTTATATATATTGTTAACGTTAGGCAAACATTATATCGTTTCTCATATGATTACGTTATTTTATTCTTTGTGTATATTGCATGTTTATTTTTAATTGTATATTATTTTATCTCCTCCTCAATTTGTAAAAATGAATTCAGCTGGAGCCACATTTGTGGATTTTGAAGGGTGCTAATACCTTCCATTTGAGATCACTTGAACCCTTATCTAGATTCTATTGGTTTCGTATACTTTTATTTTTGTTAGCTAATTAATTGGTCCTAGTTTTTCCTAACATTAGGTGGCGATTCCTTAGATTTTTTTTCTTAATTTTTAAAAAATTTAATTTAATTGATTATATTTTGAGTTACCACGATGTTTCACCTTATTTGAATAAAGTAGGGATGTAAACAAGGGGCTGAATTTTTTCATCATATATACTTTTATTTAAAATTTACTTTTTTAGTTTATTCTAGATGAGAAGTAATTACTTACTGTGTTATAATCAATCTGCTTTAACAATTCTTTTTCAGTTGATAATATAACTAATTCATTCAATCTCTCTTGAGACATTTTTTATCTTAAATAAGATTTAATCAATTTTAATTTCGAAAAACTTCTTTTGGTTGAGACAACAATTACATGAGCTATTAACATTATGTGTATTTGAAAAAGAATCAAGTGTTTTATTTGATGTAGTATTTTCATTGTATTATTTCTTTTAACACTTTTAATTTAAAAAATAATTCTAAACCATTAATATATATATAAACAAAGAGAAAACTGCTGCTTATCAGGATATGATCACTAGTTACCTCAAACCAAATAAACAAAGAAACTACTAAAATCTGACTAACAACTAATCCAGAATCCTCGAATGAGGAGGACTCACCAATTGCTGAGTGAAACTACTGCAACATCACTACCCAGGAGTTTAAGTATACGGACGCCGGAATCTTTATCATAAAAAGGATGCAGCGCAGGGAAAACTATGTGTCATTACATGAGTAAATAATGGGGCACTAGCATATATAATTGTAAAACTGACATAACAAGGATAAGGTTCCTAAAATCATACACCTAGTGAAAGAACATAAGAGAAAGCAATTGGAGTTCTTGTCTGAATACCATTCACAATCTTCTTTTAAAAGCATATATAAAGATGAGTCTATTTCAGTAGCCTTACATAATCATAGTTATAAAGTCAATCAAATAAAGTTAAGAGCATATCCTAAAAAGTTGATTGACTCTCGAAATTTCAAACATACTCTTATACCTAGTTATGTTAATAAGGGTCAATTTATTGCTTTAGAACGCAACAAATCAAGGAGTAAGAGCATAAAATTATATTAGTGGTACAAGCAATTAATTGTACACCAAATGAATTAAAACAAGGTTAAATGAAAGGTCGTCTGGTTGTCGGTTAGAGTAATATAGGTATTAATAACATATAGTTTATTTATATAAGTATTAGTTATATAAATTTAGTTACGTAGGATTTAGTTATTTTTATATTAGTTATTCTAGCAACTCTTTACATAAGTTTTCTTTCATGAACATGTATTTAGTTATATGGAAAGAAAAGACATGAACTAGATATTGTGTTAGCCATGTTATTATACTTTATGTGGAAAGAAAAAAGAGTCGAGACCAACCAAATATGTTACAACTTATGCTAGATTTTATGTGGAGATTTTTTTTTTTTTCATTTTATAAGTAAGCAACGTGTTAGCGTTTGGTTCGAGGAAATTTTTTTTCATGTTTGATTGATTAAAATATTTTAAAAAATAATCTTTAAGAATATAAGTTTCTTAAAAAAATAAGAAAAGTACCTTTTCTAATGGAAGGAAGGAAACGTGTTCTATATGTGATATTCCAATTAACTCACCATCTCTTTCCCATTCATCCAACTCACCCAACTCCATTCAATCTCTATAGCATTTTGCTAAATTATATATAAATGTTTTTGAATAATATCTTCTACTTAACAAGCCCACGAGGAAATTAGTACCAAACACACTGTAATTGGGGTAGTTTGGTACAGGGATGAGATAGACAAAGTTATCTTAGCATGCTGTTTCTGTCGCAGTATAGAAACAAAGAGTAACATAAATCAGATAGAAGCTCTTGCTACTTAAACAGAGAGAAATATCGAATTTTGTACAAAAAATCTACATGTTGAACAGAGGAGCTAAATAATGAGTCCATAATATAATCACACTCAGCTTTTTTTCATGTCCAGGTAATATCAACATACTCTGTTGCCAACAGTTTGGTACAAAGACCTAAGTTGTGTGTTCCATTTGTCGATGGCAGCATATTTCTTCATTCCTTTCGATCTGCATGAATAAAAGCATGGAAACAAATTAGAAATAGTTTCAGCCAAAAACAACCAAATTATCACAATGTTGAGGTCAGGGTTTCACCTATCTCCACATTCTAGCAACCGGTTCACTTGATCAATGTGCCCATGGATACGGTTGTCCAAGATGAGTGAGACCAACAACTCCTCGACGTCTTTTTCTGGCACATTAAGCTCCTGCATGGTAAGTAATAGAAACCAATTAGGAAGTCTATTACTTATGAGAACCATGGAGAATATGTCTGGATATTATGTGGATGTTCCAAATTCAAATATGTTATATGGTAAAGTGATATGCCACCATTATGCCATCTATAAACAGTTTATTGATAGAGAGCACATGGTTTATGGGTTAACCACATGTCATTCTGGAGACAAAAATCTGGTATTTAAGTCCAGAGTAGAGGGACGGGCCCATTATCCACAGAGCTTCGAATGATGCATAACTAGCCCTTGGAAAATCTTGGTTATAAAAAAGGAGGTTATCTCGGTTATAGAGAACGATTCAGTCTTTCCACACACACCCCTCCCAAATCACAAAGAAAAACAAAAGACATAATTGATAAACTCCGCCTTAAGATTGAGAAGCTACGAACAAAATTAGGGGAAGAAATTCCTGTAATACTCCATAACAAGAAAGCAAACTCTAACAAGCCTATTTACCTTGGAAATGAAGGGAATCCGGATTCTTGTGTAAGGCTTAATGATCTTCAGCAGCACTTGGGTTCTGACATTTCTTAAAAGATCTTCAATGTAATTTCTGATGAAGGGATCATCCATTATTGTTCTTCTATTACTCTGAAAAATATCAAGGAAATCACATTCAGAATGATAGTCAACAGTAACTATGAATTGACGGACTTATAGTAGCAATATTTTGATAGTTGCACCTTAAGAATTTTCTCAAACTCTAAGATCTCATTTCGTTGATATGCTGCTATAAGGTTAGTCATTGCCAGTATCTCAGGGTCATTTTTGTACCTGAAAAGTATAAAACACAGTCAAGCACCAACACCAATGCAATTAAGTTGATGTGCATTACTTGGTCCAGTGACTCTAACCACAGAACTGATAAAGAGTACCGGTCCTAATCTCTTTATTAAATTAGAACTCTTAAACTGCTCACGGTTTTGCTTCTTGGCCATCAAAGGGGTTAACCTCAGACTCCATCAGCATATTTGCCAGAACCAAGTACCTGTAAGATGGAACCAAGTGACCACAATATCAGGGAGAGCAATGTTTCTTCTGCGGCATGCAGGAGAGAGAAATGAAGGTGAATCAGTAAAACAATTGCCTAGGAACCATTAACAACTAAAGTGAAAAGAGATAAATATTATGTTAAACATACAACTAAGCAATTCTGACACATACCCCCTTAAACAGAAAATGTCAACGAAATCACATATGAAGCTGTAACTCAGAATGCATTCAAGTGCCTGCATCTGAAGCAGCAAAAGCGATGACCTTAAATATTTTTCTTTTAAATATCATCTTCACGAGACTTAGTAAAATACCATGTAGATTGATCTAGTAACTTTTGCAGTGTACAAGATGTTATTTCTTTCCAACTGTACTCTTCCCATCTGTTCTACCCCAGAAGAAATGCCAAAATAAGGAAGACGGCAAACAAAACAAGCACACGATGAACCACACACATACTTTAGACACTGAATGCGCCTCTGATTCCCAGCTTCATCATAGTTCTTGAAAGCTTCAAAGAAGTCTGTAGCTGCCTCAGCCCACTGCCGCTCTGCCATATGCATTTTTCCTCCACATTCACGAATTATTCCCATTATTCTAGGGTGAGGGATTGCTGATTTGACTGAAAGTGCTTTAGTGTATAGTTCCTGAAGATAAAATACATGTTTTTTCAAGAATCTCAGTAAGCAGCAATTAGTGATGGAGAGAACAGCAATTCAAGGACATGTAAGTATGTCGTTCCAGCATCTATGGATCCTTCTTAATGAATAAATTAGATCAAACAGATCTTCTGGACATATTCAGAATCAAAATAAAAAATGACTAAATAAAGAACAAGGGTATACCAAAAGATAAGAGGAAAGAAATAAGCTTGAAGCTTCCGAGAGAAGATCTAAATCTCCAACAAGACTTGGAACTCCATGTTGACGGATGCTTAAATGGAACAGAACTTAAGGCGGGAGTTCATCTTTGGATATTAGGGTATTAATTTATCCTCTATACAAAATTATATTTACCCTCTATATAAAATTATATAAATATTGGAAGTCTCACATCTTTTGTGGAAGTTTGATCAGCTTTTCTTTACTTCTAATACACATCATTCACTGCCTTATTGATGAAGTTTAACAACTTCAGGTTTCATAGTGGGAAAAGATTTAAAATAGGGAGTAACTTGGGGTAAAAGTAAAACATAGAACCAGGGAGTAACTTGGAATGGTAAACATCACCTGGCATTAAATATAGAGATGATTTATTTGGTCATATCAGCTGCAAAGATTCACCTAATGGTGCACAAAACCCAGTATGATATCAAATAAACAGGAGAAAAGCTAATAACATACCTTCAGTTTTTTGTTATTTTTCGTCTCCGTGTACATTTGGATCTCTATTGCATATACCTCCAACAATTGTGTACCTTTCTTCTGGTCATCAGTACCATCTTCTTTTTGACAAGATTTGTGGAGTTGTTTCAAAATCTAATTGGACGCTCAAGTTATTGGTGGGAAAACTTATACACTGACACTACAACAACAGATGCTAATCTGAAAAAGAATAATACCTTATTCATTCGTCCATACTCCCCAATGTCAAACCATATTTTGCAAAGTTTTAGATTTGTCTTGAACCACAACCTCTGTGAAAAGAAGGTGACCATGAGGCCCTTGACAAGAACACGAACTCTAGAACCTTCAAAGCCAGCCTACTATACCCTCAAGAAGGAATATTGTTCTGACCTCGTTTTTTGCCTCTTCAAGGGCTTTCAATGTTGTCTGGTAGAACTCTTGTAGGAGATCAAAGTTCTGACTAGCTGATCCTGAGATGAAATCCATGATGTTGTTTATACACTTTTCACTATAATTTCTTGTCACTGCTGACTTGATGTAGGTTAGCATTTCTCTGTAAGCATCCATCATTTCCTTGTACTTCCCTAGCTTATAGTAAAGCTTAACAGTTTGCTTTAAGGCTTTAAATCCCCTGAAAAACAATAAGAACAGTTGGTAAGTGTCACACACAGCCTATTTCAGTGAATTTTAAAACTTGCAAGAGACCTTTGCTTACAAAGCATCAAATTACATAAAACAAAAAGCAAAGGTGTGAAATAGGACCACAACTTTTAGCCATACAATTATGAAGTTTTCTAAGAAGCATCAAATCACATGAACAAGAAGCAAATGCGGAAAATAGTAAGACACCTTTTGGATTACAATTATGAAGTGTGCACAAGTATTCTCAATGATTAATATCAAGTTACCAAATTCACAAAACAACATAAAAAGCACAAAAAGATCAAACATATCAGATCTGACAATGAACAAGAGGTCTCACCCTAAGAGCTCAGAGCAAAAGTTTCTGAATTTTTTTAAATCTCACACATGTAAACCTAATAGGAGCGAGAGACCCAAAGGGAGTAACCTGACAAACATTTCCAGTTCTTGTCAAACAATTATCTGCACTTGGAAGGTTAACATTTTTTTCCACAGGCTTGTAAGAATGATAAAGTTCAATAAACTATCAGGATCTTCTCCCACATGTTCCATACAAACATTTGCATAATGAAGAAAACACAATCTATCTCAACTTGCAGTTTCTCATAATTCATCCTCAGCGTGTTTCTCAGGCTGCATGTCAATTAATATAAGGTTGTAGTAGTTTACTTGAGACAGAAATTAACTGCAATGAGAACATGCAGTTCTTAATGACCCTGAACTTCGAATGGACAGATCTATCACATCAGTCTCCGGCCTCACAAATCTCACAAATACACAGCCATCTATTCTCTTAAACAAACACACAAGGAGTTAGCTGATCAGTTTAACAACTACCATACTGTACAAAATTTTTATTACTATCAATTTCTTACCAATCAGCCTTCTCAGGTTCCATACGAACTACTTCAGCAAACCCCTCAAGTGCTGCCTCTGGGTCTGTTTCAGCCAAGCCTATGAATGACATAATCACAGAATATTAGTAGGAAACCATTTCCAAAGAGAAGAAAAAACGATAGGAGATATTAGTCCAAGATAAGTAGCTTAAGATGCATATATAGAAAATATCCACATAGTTGAGTTAAAGTCAACACCCTTTTTTTATAACAAAGAAATTCCCGAGTAGCAGCTGTGATTCGAAGCTCAGTAGATAAAGTCAATGCCGCTACATAGGATATAGCATGACTTATAACTACCTTATAACCAGGGAGTAATATTGTTTTGACAACTGAGGAATTCCCAAGGATCAGCTGTTGCACGGTTTGAAACTCGGTAGATAAAATTAACACCATTACATAACATATAGCAGAATCTATTACTCCCTTACAACCAAGGAGTTCTTTACAGGAGTATCTGTTGCTGCTACTGGTACAGTTTGCTTTTTCAGTTATTTAATATCTGGGTAACTTCTATGTTGGCAAGTTCTTCCCTCACGACTGTCATCACATTCATACAAAATCTTTGGGAAATAATCGTATTATGCAAAAGATCTGTTACACATAGAGCATCACACTTCACAGGCGTCTCACACAGAAAAAGACAGGTGAGTCAAGTGAGAGAAACATCACTGCTACAATCCTCACTTTCTCTAACATTGTTTGAAAACTAAAGAAAATCGAAAATCTTGGCAACTATAAACCGACTTGGCTCTAGTAGACAACCTTATGACCGACTTGGATCTAATAGACAACCTTATGACCGACTTGGCTCTAATAGACAACCTTATGACCGACTTGACTCTAATAGATAAACTTATGGCTTTCCCTAACCTTGCTGTGCCAAAATTCGACCAATACAATCCTAGAACTTATATAGGATAAGGGATGGATTCTCCTTTTTCAACCTTCCAACACTAAATAAATCTATGGAAGCCTTTCCCTGAGAACAAAATCACGAGGGATAAAATTCCAGAGGACAAAGAGCAGACTTGCCTTTTTTCTTTGATAACTAACTTCCCAAACTTATGTCCTATAAATTAAAGCACTACTCCCATACATAACTCAATGATACAGGTGATTAAAATAAACCATCAAAAGAAAGTTAAAAGAAGAGAAAATTAACTATTAGGATTCAAGACCCTGCAATGTCTAAAATCTACTGAGCTAATATGCCTTCTTTCCTACTTCCCTGAAGTTCCTTTTACAAATGAACATAATTAGCGGCCTACATTTCTCCTCTATATGTCCAGTTTTCACTCCCAAAAGCACAGAAAAATCTTTGAATTGAAGCCATATCATGCAGCCGATTCAGAATCCAAACATAATAGATTGACCAAATCAAATGCCCCTTTAAGAGTGTTATGCTTTAATGAAAAAGAAGGGATCAATGTGCTTTAACCTTAAAATTTCAACCCAACATTCACCTCTGTTAATATAGTTTACAGGTAAAACTCAACAATGCAGTGTGATTGCTCGTCTCGTAGCAGACCACAAGATTTTCTTCTGTCACCTTGGAAATGATAATTAGCAATTTGGTGCTCACCCAAAAGTGTAGCCAAGACCCAAAGTGATCAATGAAGTGTGTAGGGAACCATAAGCCCCATGGTTATCCCAAAAACAAAAAGAAGGAAGATGGAGCATTAAAATTGTATTACAAAACTCTAAATTTAACTATCCAAATTATCTTATTCTCTTTAACAATTTAGTACCGTATTAATTTTTGTCCCTAATTCAAATCAAAAGAAGATTTTGACTTAATCACCTTTTCTTAGTAATTTCCAATTTCAAGTCTTCCAAATTTTCTCAAGCAACAACTGTTCTTTCTTAACAGATCTTCCTAAAAGTACTTTCATCTATGATCTAACAAATTAGCCAAGTTAACAAATTAAGACCTCTGTTCCTGTTTCCCAACTGAAACAATCAAAATGTCATCTAACTTAGTAATCAAACTTAAATTATCAAATACTAAACTATAAACATTCACATACATGATGCATATTCAACACCTCAATTGTTTTCCTTAAGTTAATGTGTGAAAATTTTAATGCAAAAATTGTTCCCAATTTTTGCAAAGTTTTTTTCGAAGAGAAGTAACTAATGCAGTTCTCCTGATTTTTTGTAATCCAAGTAGAGGAAGCAAAATTTTAAACAAAAGCATAAAACTTATCAGCATATTTACAACATTCAAAATTTCAAAACCTTTGGAGTTATAGTATTGGTTCTCGATGTCAACATCCTGCTCTTCAGGCTCCTCTTCTGAATACTCGAATCCATAGTCCTCCATATCTGCATCTTCAAAAAAAATTGAAAATACACATACATTAACATTCACAAAATCGGATTAACACAAAAAATAGCGAGGTAGAGAGAGTAAATTACCAGAGCCCATGGCTGATTAGAGAACACTGAAAAGATCGAAAACAAAGATTAATGAGGAGATTTTTGAGCTGTGGATGAAGAGAGAGTTGTCGGTTTTTCTCTTTGGACTACTGTAATAGAGTCATGAATTTAAAGGGTCGGGTTAGATTACGGGTGCAAAGATGAAAAGGATCATTTAGCCCCAACTTTTGTTGCCCGTATTTAGGGGTCGTTTGGGAGCTAGTAAAATTTGAGTAGATATTAGTAATGTAACCGCTTGTAAGATGTATAGTGTGCGTCTTACAAGGCCCATGTAGTGTGTGTCTTCCAATCAATAATTTCACGACATACATCATTCTATCCAAATGTTGCTCTTATGGTTTGATCTTCAATTTTTGTTGCCCTTTTTGAAAACTTTGCTCAATATTTTTGCTTTTTTGGGTTTGGACTCAATAATTTATCTCCTAATTAGTTATCAAACATGATATTATTTATGCAGAATTTAATATTTATATAACTCGCACCCAAACCAGCTACCAAATGACCCTTGATATTTAGTCATAATATAAATGTTGTAAAGCCCAAACCAAAAAAACAAGTAGACTAGAATGCTTCTTCTTCTCACCTTCATCTTCCTCTCCGCAATTTTGGAGTTGCAGTTAGCGGTGAAACTAGAAATTCATATAAGAGAATTTTAAAAAATACTAGTGTTACACCAAGAAATTGAATATTAGTGTTTAAAGACAATTTTTGAACCCCCTTTATACTACACAATATTTTCTTATGTTTGTGGAATTTGACAGAGCATACATATCCAAAAGAATTATTAATTATTTTTGCCTTAATTGTGTAATACAATTTTCTGGTCAGAAAAATTTAATTAAACTCAATTGCCTTTTTACCCCGAATTACAACAATTTGGTCTAATTTTAGGTGTAGTAATTCGAAAATCATTAATGTGAAGTTTGATTGTGGCGAAAGTTTCACTAGTTTTAATTTATTGGAAAAATTATGTGATTAAGTAAATTTATACTATTTAATTAGTCATTATAATTATAATTTGTTATAATTACCACTAGCGGTTAACATTAATCATTAATTACGTGGGTTAACTTTGAGTTTGTATAATTAGTCACGTTTGTATAATTCGCCACATTTGTATAATTTGCAACTAACAATTCTTTGTTTGATTTGTATTTGTATACGATAGTTTGTATTTGTATATGACAATGATTTCTTTTGGATTTTCAGTTTTATCACCATATACAATCAATCTATTTGTGTATAACTTTTTAAAGTTTGTATAAACGTGTAGTTTACGGATTTTGTATAGTATAATTTATATAATGTAATTTGTATAATATAATTTGTATAACTGTTTAAAGTTCATATGTTTATGTTTGTATCAATTCGTNTTCTTTTGGATTTTCAATGTTATCACCATATACAATCAATCATTTTGTGTATAACTTTTTAAAGTTTGTATAAACGTGTAATTTATGGATTTTGTATAATATAATTTATATAATGTAATTTGTATAATATAATTTGTATAACTGTTTAAAGTTCATATGTTTATGTTTGTATCAATTCGTTATTTCGAGTTTTATCATATTTGTATAATTCTAGACTTTATATTACTCAATTATTCAAAAAACACGCAAATTAAACAAACGTACCCGCGATATATACAAACGAGATACAAATTATATAAATTATGGTCCTCTCTCTTTCACCTCTCTCCACCAAGGTTTGTCGCATCTTCTTGTTTGCTCACCCTTTGTTAACAGCGAGGTATAGTTCTGTCTGAGCAGCTCATCATTTCATTGCCCTTCCTCTAAGAAATAATTCACTTCTTCTATTGTGTCATCTCTTTGAAGATAAATTCATTTTATTGGAACTCTTACAACTAAATAAGAATTACTACATTGAAAACATAATAATTATTGATTGTCACCACTCACCAAATATATTTATAGCTTGCCAAATTTAAAAAAAATCAAAGAGAATAAGTATTGAAGCAAACAAGAGAGGTGAGGAAAATTTTAGAGATACCATGGTGGAAACTGGAAACAAAAAAAATTTAAGGATTAATGAAAATTCAAAACACAACATATTGTTCTTAATCAATTATTAACACAATTCACAAATATATATATTAGAATATGATAATCACTGTTTTGTTGATGAACCCATTGTGTGACATTCGAACAGGGTGACAAAGGCTTGAAAATGTGTCAAATTTAGACAAATGAAAATAAGGAAATTGTTTATACATATTTGATGGTTGGTCAAAATAATTATATTATCAGATATGGTATAGATTAACTCAATCTCCTAAGTGAGGTCTGAAGAGAGTAAAGCGTATACAAAACTTACCTTGAATAGATAGAAAGATTGTTAAATTATTTTTCTAGTACACACTCTACCAAACGATCCCTATGACTATGAGATTACGATAATATTTCTATCTATTCAAGGTATGAGTAAGTTTTGTGTACGCTTTACTATTCCCAGACCCTACATACAAGATTGAGTTAATCTATATCATATTTGATTAGATAATTATTTTTACCATCCATCAAATATATTTAATAATTTTCCTTATTTTAATTTGTCCAAATTTAACACAAATTCACCCTTTTGTCACCTTGTTTTGAATGTCACGTTAGGGATTCATCAACAAAAGAGTGATTATTAGATTCTAATATACATTTGTGAGTTGTGTTTATAACAATTGATTAAGCACAAGTTGTTGTGTTATGAATTTTCATCAATCCTTAATTTTCTTGTTTCCACTATGGTATGTCTCCAAGGTTTTCCTCATCTTGTTTGCTTCAATATTTTTCATCTTTGAGTATTGAAATTTGGCAAGTTATAAGTATATCTGGTGACAATCATTTATTATGTTTTCTATGTAGTAATTCTTATTTCAGTTATAAGGTCAAGAAACCTTAAGCGCACCTAAATTAATTCCATAAAATATAAGGAAGTAAACATAAGAAAATATATTTCATGAAATATAAAGAAGTAAACATAAGAAGAAGCAAAGAGAATTCATGTCTACTATATACCCACAAATTTGGGGAGAGTAGGATGTATGCAAGTCTTATATTTATGTTGGGAGGTTGAGAGTGTTTTCAATAGACCCCCGGTTCAAGAAAAAGTAGATCGAATAAGAAATAGAGGAAGTGAAAAAATCATGGAAAAATAATATAGAAATTTGACCTTGTATATAAAATATAATTTTCTTGATGAAGGGGATTCAAATTGTAACAAGAGGCTACTAGTTCAGAAAGATACCAAGACAACGCACTGCTACTTATTAACCTTTTACCCTAATTTTTTCCTCCACAACTTTATATATTAGGTCATGTCCTTGATATGTTAAAACTGTATCATGGCATGCCTAGTTACCTCTTCTCAATACTTCTTGTGTCTACCTCAGCCACTCCTAAAATCATCCATAGCCAGCCTCTCTGTCACCTCCACCCTAGGGCATCCGAACATCTCCTCTTCACATGCCCTAATCATCTCAGTCTTGCTTCCACATCTTATTCTCCATAGAATTCACTCCCACCTTGTCATTGATATCCACAATTATAACCTTATCTCTATTAGTATTATCCACACATTCATTTCAACATTCTCATTTTTCTTAATTTATAAAAAATATTTATTTTCTTCATTTTATCTATATTGTTTTTATATTTAAACACATAACCTTCAATAATTAATTCTTGAAAATTACTTTCTTTGTTCACTTATATTTGTCATGTTTTGCTTTACAAGAGTCACTTTGACTAATTTTCAAAGCTAAATTGAATTAGATTAATTCAATATTTCAAATTTAGATGTTCAAAAACTATATGAATAATACTATAAGTTGCAATCTTTCTCATATCGGAGAAGGGTCTAAAATACCCTTAGAGTATTGAAATTTGTACAAAAATACCTCTCGTTTACCTTTTGGCCTCAAACTACCTTGGGGTTAATTGTGGGCATCAACAGAGCGGTTATATGAGTGGAACAAACATTTGAAAAGTGGTTGTGATACACAGTCCATTGACAAGAGTGAAAATGATAGTGTGCTTTCTCCTACCAGTGATGCATCAGGCTTGTGTGTCCTTGGGTAAGATAAGTTTTAATTAATTAATTTTTCAACCAATTAGATATTATTAATTAGATGGACTAAGTAGTCTGTTTGCGAAAAATGGCATTATAAGTCCCTAAAGGTTAACCCCAAGAGTATTTTGAGGCCAAAAGATAAGCGGGGTATTTTTGTACCAATTCTAATACTTTAATTAAGGATATTTTAGACTCTTCTCCGTTCTCATATTAATATGACAAAAAAGTATATCTTAAAATATTTGTCAAGTGCATAAAGTTTGACTTTTGAAAAGTGAAACGTCCTATGAAAGAGGCTCACTTGGAAGGAGCAACAGAAGAGATAACCTCATTCAACAACAAGTATGAAAGAGGCTCACTTGGAAGGAGCAACAGAAGAGATAACCTCATTCAACAACAAGTAAAAGTAAACGGAGGGAATACTATCTTTCTTCAAATTGGGATTGACAGAGAAAGAAGCTAATAGTATAAGTTCGAAGTGAAGAATATGGAGAAAGTGATAGACAAGTTGAGAGAGGTCTACTGACAAATGGATTCTTATATTATAGTTTTCATTTTGACTGATTGGAAATGGACTATTCTTGACGACCCAAAATTCTATTCTTCTATAACACCTTACCAATTTCCTTTCTTGCCTTCATACGACCCCTTATGTTCCTTTCTTACACTTGGGTGACTCATCTTTTCATATAAAGTTTGTAACTTCCGTATGATTAATTGTTGTAAGTGATTTGTATGAAGTTTTACTTCATCCATTAATCTATTTTTTTTTTATATATTAAGGTAGATTGGAGGGGCGGTTACCTCTTAGATACAACAATAACAATACACTCAGTATAATTCTACAAGTGAAAGCGAGGTTTGAAAAGGGTAAAATGTACAAAGACCTTACCTCTATCCTTGTGGGGTAGAGCGGTAAATTTTGATTGACCCTCGAATTAAAATAATGTAACTAGCTCATGAAAGTATGCAAGTTAAAGAGACAACAAAATAAAATGTACAAAATAAGTATAGCAACAGATACTTAAACACATTGGAGATAAAGAATCTAAATGATACCTAAAGCATACTACTAGAAGTACGACAACACTCTACTACCTACTAGTCTTCAATCATGATACTCGACCCTACATACCTTCATATTTAAGGTTATGTCCTTAGTCAACTAAAGTTGTTCCATGCCCCATCAAATTACCCCCCCCCCCCCTCCTCCCAAATCTTCTTCAGCCTACCCATACTTGTCCTAATTTCTATTACAACCAACCTCCCATACCGACTCATTGGTACATTCTCATACTTTCTATTCATATGTTTGAACAATTTCTGCCTTGCTTCCTTCATCTTATCTGTCATAGAGATCATTCCCACCTTGTCTAGTATAACTTTATTCTTAATCATATCTCTCCTAGTATGCCATATACCAATTTGAGCATTTTCATCTATATTACCTTCATCTTTTGAACATGGATATTCTTGATCGGCCAACACTCTGCCTTATAATAGTGTTTATCTAACCACCACAATGAAGAACGTACCTTTCAACCTTGGTGATACATTTTTATTTCATAGTACCTTAAATGTGAACCTTCATTTCATCCACCCTCCTCTAAACATTATATGTCACGATCCAAAGTATACCCTAGGTGTAACATAGCATATAGAACCCCGAAAGGCTCCACACAATCCACTAAGCATACATCATAAAAGATAATAGAAATAAAGATTTAAAAAGAAGCATTTTCATATCATAGAAGAGTTTGACAAAGCGGAAGTCTAACACAGTCTCAACAAGCCATCTAATACACAAAAATAAGTGGTTTGAACGTAATTCATACACCACTACAATGTCTGAATACGAAATAGCTATAAAAGTGTCTTGGTCCTCGGAACATGAGGAATAAAAAATCTTCAGATCGACAAGGGAGATCAACTAGCCACAAGTATGCGAGGTAGGAGCGTCAGACCCTACATTAGTGAAACAATGTAAGCACAAGTATGCATTAGTACATGAAATGTACCAAGTATAATAGCAATGCATAAACGATATGAAATCATGCTAAAAGGACTTTACATGACATGGAATGACCAAGCTAAGCATAAGATAAAAGGTTAGAAAACACAAGTCGTAATCATGGTCAATGCAAGATTAACATATTAAAACACTTTGTGAGATACTCAAAAGTAACCTAGTTCATTATTGCGGGATGTTTACTATTAACCCACATAGACCATGTGAGCTAAAACACGGAATTTAGTGTCTATCCTACACTGAAAGGAGATGTCCTACTTTCCAAGGTAAGGACTATAAACTTCTAGCTTATGTGGATCCACTAGCTAAGACATCTTACGGGGGCACATAGTTAGGGACAAGGAGATCATTGCTACTAGAGACCCGACCTCAACTAACTAAAGAGAGTCCATCTTAATATCCTCTCAGTGCTAAGAAAAATACCACATAATAGTCATTAATCATGTTCATTTCATCATCCATGGAAGGGCACAATAAAGCTACCAATCCAAGCTAAAGTCATTTAGAATAGCTCTTCAAATCTTGATTCAACTTAGTTAATAAAACCTTCCAACCTTATGAATCCTTATGTGAGAAAAGATTTCACAATCTCATTGACACTTTCATCTAAAAGCACCCTTAAGTCATATACATCAATTCCATAAAAATATGCATATTTTCATATATTCATAGTTCATAAGCTTCAGCGTGTGTTCATAGTAAAAAATCATGGATAATGCATGATTTCTTATGAATTCAACTCAAAATCATGTAATTACTTCAATTCATGCAATAAAAGATAGAATATAACCAATTTAATCATAATTGAGAAGAACCCGCAAAAATTGAATAAAACCCTAACTTTGAATTGATAATTGAACTTATAGAATTGGAACCTTTGGGGAACCAATGGAAGAAAGGAATGCATAGGTGAATAATAACATACCTTAGTGATGAAGACACAAAAGCTATGGTTAATTGGAGACATTGAAGTGAAACCCTAGCTTCTTTTTCCTTTGCTTGAGAGAGGAATTTGGGGAAAAACTTGAAGGGAATTTGGGATTTAGGAGAATCATTTTAGAATGAGTAGTTTTAGGACTTAAAATACTTATATAGGGCTTAGGATAGGGGTCAAAATAACATAGCTTAGGTATTAAATGTTTAGGGGAAAAACCCAAAAACCTTTTAATTTTCAAGGGTTTTTGGGTCTTTTCCCCATGTGTTTAATACTAAAGATATATCATTTTGACCCATATTATAAGACCTATATAAGTATTTTAAGTTATAAAACTATCCATTCAAAATCATTCTCCTAAATCCCCCAATTTCCCTCCAAGTTCTTCCCCCAAATTTCTCTCTAAAGCAAAGGAAGAAGAAGCTAGGGTTTCACTTCAAGGTCTCCAATTCACCGTAGCTTTTGGGATTTGATCATCAAGGTATGTTAGTATCCACCAATGAATTCCTTTACTCCATTGGTTCCCCAAAGATCCAAAATTCTACAAGTTCAATTATCAATTCAAAGTTAGGGTTTTATTCAATTTTCATGGGTTCGTTTCAATTATGATTTAATTGGTTATTTTGTATCTTCTATTGTATGAATTGAAGTAATTACATTTTTTGAGTTGAATTCATATGAGCCCATGCATGATCCATGATTTTTACTATGAACATATTATGAAGCTTATGAACTATAAACTATGAATTAATAAAAATATGCATGTTTTTATTAAATTGATGTATCTGACTTGAGGATGCTTTTAGATGAAAGTATCAATAAAATTCTGAAAGGTTTTCTCACATAAGGATTCATAAGGTTGAAAGGTTTTCTCACCTAAATTTAATCAATATTTAAGGAGCTATTCTAAATGACTTTAGCTTGGTTTGGTATCTTAATTGTGCCTTTCCATGGACGATGAAATGAATATGATTAATGACTATTCCATGAGATTTGACTTAGCACCGAGAGGATATTGAGATGGAGACTCTCTCGTTAGTAGAGGTCGGATCTCTAGTAGCAATCTCCTAGTCCCTAACTACGTTCCCCCCATAGGATTTCTTAGCTAGTAAATCCACATAAGCTAGAAGTTTATGGTCCTTATCTTGGCAAGTAGGACATCTCTTTTCAGTGTGGGATACACACTGAATTCCATGTTTTATCTCACATGGTCTTTGTCAATTAATGGTAAACATCCCACAATAATGAATTAGGTTACTTTTGAGTATCTCACAAGTGTTTTAATATGCTAAGCTTTCTTTGACCATGTTTATGATTTGCATTTTCTAAACATCTTATCTTATGTTTTAGCTTGGTCATTGCATGTCGTGTAAAGTCATTTTAGCATGATTTCATGTTGTTTATGCATTTCTATCATACTTAGTACATTCCATGTACTAATGCATACTTGTGCCTACATTATTGCACTAATGTAGGGTCCGACGCTCCTACCTCGCATACTTGTGGCTAGTTGATCTCCCTTGTCGATTGGAAGATTGGTGAGTCCTTATGTTTCGAGGACCAAGACACTTTTATTATTATTTTTTATTTCAGTTTTAAGTTGTACGTGGTGTATGGGTTACGTCCCAACCATTTCTTTGATGTATTATATGACTTGTTGAGACTATGTTAGACTTCCACTTTGTCAAACTCTTTTATGACATGAGAATGTTTCTTTTGACATCTTTATTTATATTATCTTGTATGATGTATGCTAAGTGGCTTGTGTAGGGACTTTTGGGGTTCTATACGCCATGTTACACCTAGGGTATACTTTGGGTCGCGACACAATCACCCCATCTCTTTGAGTTATGAACCCAAGATACTTGAAGTCTTGGGTACAACTAATGCATCAATCTTCACTTCTACCTCGACCTTGTGCTTTACTACACTGAACATGTATTCCAGGTACACCATCTTAATACTACAAAACTTAAACCTATAAGTTCTAGGGCCTTTGTCTAAATTTTCATCTATCATAACTATACTACACGTCTTGTCAATCATTACTATGTTATTTGTGAATAACATATACCACAACACCTCTATTTGTATATGTTGTGTCAATTCGTCCATCACTAAGGTAATAAAGAATGGGCTAAGGAATGATCCCTGGTGTTGGGTGCAACACGATCATAATAAAAAAGAGTATCAAATCACCTCTTAGTGTTTTATTATGAGTTTTGGCTCCATCATACATATCCTTAATAGCCTTAATGTGAGCCACATCTACACCTCTAGACTCGAAACACCTCCCAAAGACCTTAGTAATGACTTTATCATATGTTTTTCTTGGTCTATGAACAATATGTGTAAGTCCCTCTTATTATACCTATATTGCTCCAACAACCTCCTTACAAAATGGATGACTTCTGTAGTTGAATGCCTCAATATTAATTTAAATTGGTTCTCAAAGGTAAACACCATTCTTTATCCTCCTACCTACCACCTTCTACCAAACTTTCATAGTGTGGTGCAGTAGCTTGATACCCTTGTAGTTAGTGCAATTTTAAATATTACCATGTTCTTGTACAATGGCACCATAGTACACTGCCTTTATTTCTATGGAATGTTAGTCTTCATAAATAAGACATCATATGACTTAATCACCTACCCCATATCCGTCTTTCTACATTTTTTCCAAAAATACATCGAGATGTCACCTAGTCGTCTCTCTCTTCCCTTTTTCATCTTACAAATAATCCTCTTAACCTCTGAAATCTTTATCGATATATAGTACCCAAATTACTATGCCTCTTGGGCTGCTCTAACTCCTATGGCATGGCATCCTTATCCCCTTTTTCATTCATGAGCTTAAGGGAATATGTTTTCTATCTCCATCTAATATGTGCCTATTTTATCAACACTTTTTCATTATCGTCCTTGATGAACTTTATTTGGTCTAAATCACATATGCTACTGTCTCTCGCGCCTTGGATAGCCTATACAACTTTTTATCCCCGCCTTCACGCTCGAGCTCTTCATACAAACACTCAAAAATTGTCATTTTATCCATCATGACCACTAGTTTTGCTTCCTTTTCACCATCTTATACTTCTCTCTATTTCTCATTTTGTCCTCCACATCTAATCTTTTCACTAACACTATATTTGAAACCGTATTGACTTACGTTTTTTCTTGGACCTCTTCATTCCACTACCAATACCCTTTTATTCCCACTTGGGTTACTCATTGAGACCCCTAACACCTCTGTATTTGATTCCCTAAAGCAGCCAACTATTCTAGTCCACATAGTATTTGTGTACCTACTACTCCCAAGCTCTTTTCAACCAACTTCTCCCTAGTCTCCTAAACTATGGCCCTCAATAGGCCTCCCCTATATAATCTTCGGTTTGTCACATTCAACCTCCTCCTCCTCCTCCTCTTCCTCATCCTCCCCCTCCTTATTTTTCCTCCTTCTCCTCTTTCTCCTTTTTCTCCTTCTCATCATCATCATCTTTCTCTTCATTATTATTCTTCTTGTACAATTCATAACCACAAGCTTATGTTGGATTGTAAAATTATCACGTGACATAAACTTGTAATTGTTGCATCCACCTATATCACCCTTCCTAAGGATAAGTTCATTTATCTGAGTCTTAGCCAATGCAATATGAAAGGTCACCAAATGTTTTCATCTTTTATGGAAACTCGAGTTAGCTATGACAACTTTAAATAATTCATGAAGTCTAAAAGTGAACTCCTCATTTATACTTATCCTCAAAGTTAAAGTCCTCATGTACATCATCATAACATCTTGAAGTTGTCCGTATGTGACCATTAAAATACCCCCTTATCAAAATTTTGTTCATCTACAATATACCTTTCACAACTTTGTCTAACTCCTCCCACAATGTTTTTTTGTCATCCCAATCCAAATATGTTTGTGGTGCATGTGCATTAGTTGCATTAAGAGCTACCCTCCCAAAACTAGTTTAATGGTTATCATCATATCGTTCACCCTCCTAACTTTCACCACCTTCTCCCTGCATTCATTTTTATTCGTCGAGCTTCTTGAGTACAACAAATTAAATCCTCTACATCGATTCTATCCTGGGTTCCTACCTATTTGGTATCTTGGATACAAACTACATTGATTTTACTCTTCTTAAGAATCTTCACTAACTCAATCGACCTCCTCATTAATATCCCTATGTTACAAGACCCAACTCACACTATGGGAACTCTCTTAATACTCTTACCACCCGTGCCCCCAACCCCAACCCTAACCAAGGACACAATCTTAAATTAGCATCGTACCAGGAAGCCACTAACGCAGGTTATAGAAAAAGACAAGTGTAAAATAATTAAGCAAGAAATCAACTAACATGCCAAAGAAGAATTAAAATTGTTAGAGTAAAAGGTCAATAACCAATTGCAAGAAAAGAAGGTAAAGTAACAAAGCAAGAAAGAAAAAGTTACCTAAATAAAGTACAAAGAAGAACGATTGGACTACTTCAACAGAACACATGGCCAAGCACCTCGATCGAGTCCACCTTGATAACCATTTCCATCGGAGAACAAATCTAGAAGAAAGGGAACTCTGCAAGAAAGAATGAGTGTATAAACATAGTAAGGAAAAAATGAGAGTTGATGAAGAAAAATCTATACATGTTAGGATTGAAGAGGATAACATCATGCTCATCATCTCTAAGAAATTTGATCATCCAAAGAACAAGAAATCAAAAGTTGGTATTCCAGATAGCTCCCAGCGGCGAAATATTAAGAGAAGAGGAGGAGCTAAAATTAGGAAACCTAGGAAACCCTATCTAAAAGGTTTAGGACATTTTATTGCAAAGTTCACTGGGCTTTCATTGTTTAATTTCAACTTCTTTATTTTTGGGCTCAATTTGAGCCCATTTTGTACAAATTTCTTTTTTTTTTTTTAATAAAAGGACCTCGGAGTCCAAATTTGATTTTAAAAAAACGATTGAACATAGAATACAAAATCAAGTTACATTGATTCAATATACCTAATAATGGCCGAAAGTAGCAGATTAGGAATGCTAAATAACAAAGCAAGAATAACAAAATTATCTAAATAAAATTACACAACTAGAATGACGGAAAATTGAACAATAAATTCAAGACAATTTAATTCAAAATACCTAATAGAAACATCAAATAATAGAGCTAGAATGTAAAATTTATTAGCCAAGAGAACAAAATATCAAACAATAATGATAGAACCTCGGCGTAGTTGAGCACCATCTAGATGATGTTGGAACCATCAAACTCATCAAGAGGGTGAACCGGATAGGTCGCCTTAAAGCTTACCACGGAAAAAGATTTGATTTCGCAGGACTTGTTGCTTTGAAATGCAAAAAACAAACACAACATAAATCCATAGAGAGGGAAAAAGAGTGATGTATAAGTAAAGGGCAGTCTACGTCGCTTGACTCCGGTCAACAAGTAGGATAATAGAAGGGATAGAAAGAAAAAGAAAGAATGACAGAGAGACAAAGACAAGGAGAGAGACATAAAGAGGATAAGGAGCACTTATGAAGTGCAATTCACTTTATAGCCTTATTTTCTAATTTCAATGCTTTAATATCTCCAGTGTATGTAAATTCGTTTACTATTAAGATATTAATAAAGAAGAATCATTCATATTACATATATATTTTGGGTGGATGAATAAAGTGTCACGCCTCAAGTCTCATTGAGACGGACAGACACCCGATGCCCTAAAGACCTGAGAGAACCAACTTATAACTTGTGCTTATCGTACATGTAACTATAACAATTATAAATCTTTGATGAGTATAGTAAGATGCCCTAATAAAAGACCAACATATATAGGCCCAAAATAAATGTATATGACTTGGTTGTTGAGGCCTTGATTACTCGAAAACAAGACACAACATGTGCTTTACTTTGACATTAGTCTACAAAGCCTCTAAAAGATAAACACTTAGCTTATAACGGGACAGGACCCCATCATACCCCTTAACTAATATATAATTTCAAATATATACTAGAGACTCGACAAAGCCTTGAAGCAACCTGGAGCTCACCAAAGGTCATTAAGTATCATATGCTTATATTGAGAGATTTTATTAGCTTGAGTACCTGTACCTGAATATGTAAGGCATAAAGTAATCATATGTAAAATAAGAGCTCAAGTGAAATCGAGTACAAATGCACAAATATTCTGTGTAGATAAGGATAAGAGACCACCTTTGATTATACTTGTGGAATCACATACCTTACATTCACCTTTGCTTATACTTGTGGAATCATGTACATTACATTCACCTTTGCTTAGACTTGTGGAATCATGTACATTACATTATTTGCTTATACTTGTGGAATCATGTACATTACATTCTTGGCTTTTGTTTACTCATCTTTTATTATAGACTTTGTAGCATGTGACACAATGATCAGCTGATCAATGGTAGGAGATGATGACCCATGCTAGGCATTTTAACCCTGGGATGCAGTCCTAGTAAATATACAAATCGGGATTGACCCATGCTAGGTTTTTATTCCCTGGGCTGCCACCCATAATAATATAGATTGAGATCGGCCCATGCTAGTTATTACCACCCCTGAGCTGCCACCCTTAAGTACAAGAATTAGGATCGTCCTATGCTAGGTATTTTAACCCCAAAGTTGCCACCCATAATTAAATAGATTCACTTTACCTTGTCTGTTTAGTTTTTGAGATTGTTTTTCTGATGTTCATAACTCTTTGAGATTTAGGACTATACACCAGTGTTGTGGACATGTGGATAAATTAATCGAGGTAGAAAACAATGATATAGGAAGCAAATGTAACTTTATTATGCTATTTAGGAACTTATATGACTTGGAAACTTCATTTGGGCACAAAGAACATAAACATGTGATCCACGAAGGTGTGTGAAAACTACCTTACATGTAGCAAATGATTCATTAAGATGTATAACAAGTGAGCAAGTAATTCTGCTTAGAAGATGCTTCGTTTAAAACACGTTTGGACATTTCACATGGGAGCATACGAGAGCTAAATACTTAATGGAGACTGTAACTTCTCAAATGTAGAGGCAATGATTATATAAGATGATACGATAGCTAAACACTTAGTATACGATCCCAAATGAAAGAGTGCATAAACACCCAAACTAATGAAGCACATGAAAGAACCCAAATAAGGTTTGTACATTCCACATAAGGGGACATAAAATGAACAATGTACATAATATGTATATGACAAATAAATTGTCATGACCCAAGTCTACACCCTAGACGTGGTCGATACTCGAGAACCATTGTTGGTCCCCAAGAGAACCCTCATCCTGGCTGGCGGCTACAATCGGAAGACTAACTCAAGCATACAAAAGCTTAAAAACTGAATAAAATTCATGAAACTCAAATACAAAGCTTTAACTCAAATGATTTACTCTGAATATAAATAGAATATTCAACTAACCAACAATAGGCAACTCAAGTCCTTAAAACATTTAATAAGATAAATGAAACATACTTCTCAAACTCTACTGTCTATCTATGAAGCCTCTAACTGACAAAGATGGAAATTGGGACAATACCCATGAAATCCTAACAACTGATATAACTGAAAGTACAAGTGGAACTCTCCGGAAGTAAGGAAGCTCATCATAGCTAACTCAAACTGCATGCGGTATCAACGAAACGCATGTTGATGATCCCGAGTACCTGTATTTGCATCATGAAATGATGCAGTCATAATGGCTCAGTATATGGAATGTACGAGCATGTAAGGAGAATTCCAAAACATAAACATAAGCTTGAACGGGTGGAATAGAAACATACTTATCTCTTCTCAACTCACTCAATGATAAGATATTCAACTCAATGAAATAAGGCTCGATATCAATAGTAAGACACTAGACTCTGGGTACTCAACTCTGGATACTCAACTCAATATAAAGTAACAATACAGATGCAATAAATGGAAAGCTTTTAAAATAGTAGAAAACAACTCAATATATTGAAAAATGCAATAGTAACTCAGTTTGTATGCAAGGATACAAGATATAATCTGCTTGTATATGAAAATACAAAGTAAACTCTGTGTATATAAGAATACAAAATGTCTTTGTAGGAGTTTCTCTAACCGACAACGATCACTATGAGCTATGCGATGATACAACATCTTGTCGCACGCTTCCAGGGCCGTCTTATACTTTGCCGGGGTATAGAACATACTCACTAAGTAGATCCCCTAGTCTATGCTAAAAACATTAAGGAATCATCTAAAAAGTATGACCATTTTCTACCCATGCTGGCTACATGGTTTATGAAGACTTTGAATTATCTGAACTCAAACTCATCCCCATATCGGTGCTCAATACTATTCCCAAAATGTAACTAGCTCATATGTTAAAAAAATATAACTCTTTCTGTGATTTGATATTATTACTCAAAAACTAGCTCAAAAGTTCTTTTTGAAATTGGCGTTTCCTCTCTTATTTAAATGTGAAAACATTTACTCTTTGGGAATACGTAGTTCCCATATAATCTTTTGAAAAGAAACATGAACTCGGTTCTACTCTTTCTCAAGCTCAATGCTCAAGTGTTTAAAACAAGTTTTAAAATAATTTGTAAAAAGTCTTCTTAAAATAGGGTTCATGCCGAATTATGGACGTGAACGACTCAATTCAAGGTTTTCAATAACCATAGATAGAACTCAATACCCCGAACTCAACAACTCAGAACTCAAGAACTTCAATGATACTACTTATTTCAAGAATGTCAACTCAGAGGGTTCATGCAGAATTATGGGCATGAACAACTCAACTCATGGACTCTATGGGTAATATGTAATAGTCCCATGATTAGGAATAAAATCTCAAAAGGGATTAGGAACTCAATACTTAGAACTTGAAGATACTACTCGTCTCAAAGAATTCAAATTATGAAGTTCATGCGGAATTATGGGCATGAACGACTCGATTCAAGGGTCTACTTAACAATATGAAACTCGTGTATACGATTCTTCTCATTCTCATACTTACTTCTTCAAAACTTAGTTCAAATCGATAGTTGATCTCAAAGGATTTACAATTAAACTCAATGACTTTCTTGGACTCTACTCATAACTCTCTCTTGAATGTGAATTATGAATTCTAGAGTTATGGTTCATGTTACAAAGGATCTCGTGATGATAAAGTAGACTCATGAATAAATTCTCCTCATTCTCATGCTCATTTTCTCGAGTCTTGAAACATGTTATTTGGAATTGTAGAAGACTCTTGAAAAATACTCAAATGGGCTTTCTCAAAATGTCTGAAAGAACTCTCAAGACTTAAATCTTAACTCTACCTTGAATTTGAGTTATGAATTCAAGGTTATGATTCATGTTATGAATGATTTCTAGGTTTTTAGAAGTAGCTTAGAGTATTTGGAATGGATAGGGGTTGAAGGTACCCTTTAAAAAGACTTAGACGGGCAAAACGACGGACAAGGGGCGGGGGCAGGCGACCCTGGCGCACTCAGTGGCGCAGGGCGCCATCCCTCAACCTACAGAGGTGTGGTTGGGGCGCACAAGATGGCGTAGGGCACCAGGCCCCAACCTAGAAAACCCTGACGACTTCTTTACTTGATTTCTCACCCTAACTCGCCTAGAATCGAACAGTTTCTTCCCCAATCACTTAGATTAGATTACTCAACATAAATAGACTCTAATCTACTCAATACGTCCCTCAAAACACTCACTTCCATCCCAAGAATTCATCAAAATCCCAACAAAACAAGAGTTAGAATGAAACTTCAAGAACACCTATCAAGAACTTAAATCTTTCAATCTTTATGGCCGAATTCGAATATGAAAATCATGTTTGGCGTGTGGGTGAATGAACCCAATACTATGAAAACTTACATACCTCTTAGGGATCAACCCTTTGCCAAAAATCCGCAAGAAAACTCAAGAATCTCGGCGAACGCCTTGAACCTCTCTTCTTTTCTCGTCTTTTCTCTTCTTGAACTCTCCTCTAAAACCCTAGCGTGAATTAGGATTTGCGTAAACCGAACCAAATCAGTTTATACCCCTATTTAATTACTAAAAACTAAATAAATCTGATAGGATAAGGAAAGGACCAAAATACCCCTCTTAAATCCGGATAGCTTTCCTAAAATGGGCAGCCTGACTTCAAACATGCATATCTCCCTCATACGAGCTCGAAAATTAGCAAACTTGGTGTCGTTGGGAAGAGGATTTCAAGAACTTTCATTTGATATCTTGTAGCTCACCTAACTCATCCTGTAGTAAAGGTTATGCTTGTTTGAAGTTGACTCAAAACTTAAAAGAACTAAGGAATGACTTGAATGATTTTCTCTTTAGTTCTTTTTGAAACTCAAGGTGCTACATCTAGTGACCTTAACACTTAGGACAAATTTAAATTCCTCGGTAAAATCCTACTCATGACGGAGGATGGTTCGAGTCTTACATAAATACTTGTAACATGTACAATGTAAGATCTCATTTACTCAATGAACCTCATTTGACTTGGTGGATAACTGATGAAACTTACTGTTTAAAGTACCTTTGTCAACTAGTACTTGCAAGAATAAACACACCAATATTGAATAATGAACATGTATAGAAGTAGTTTGACATATTTTGAGAAGTTGGACGGTATAAGGAAGACCATTAGCTACATTGGAGATTGTACACCCTCACATTGTATCTTTTACCATGAGGATCACTTAGAGATCTCAATTTGTTGGTACACAAATATAGGACTTCATGCCAAAAGATATGGGATCAAATAGCCTTACGTACCTCAATTCCCAATTCATATAGCTTACAAAGTGTCAACATGTCCTTTAACGTGATAATCTTCATCTACAAGAAACAACCAATAAGGCTAATAATATCAGCTAACCAACCAACTCAGGATATTTCAAATCATCAAAATAGTAGCCAGGCACCCCGCCCATAATTCTTCTAATTAAGTGTGTTCTTTCACACATTTTATTCGTTATAGTTATTTACATGAGACAACCTTCCCATGAGGTTTGTCAGCACTCCACCTCTCTTGTAGTTAATTTGCAGGCACCATGTGTCTTTAATTCAGGTCACATATTTAAGTAGGTGATGCACCTAATTTTACATTCAAATTATTTCTTGTGGGCTTGGATAGATTGGGCCTCAAATTGATCACTTAATGTAGGCCTCCATCTGGCCCATAAGTCAAAGCAAGTGATGCACCTACTTGGTCCATATATCTTAAGTAGGTGAGGCACCTACTTGTCACCTACTAGCTTAATTTGGTCAAGAAAGCACCTCACTTACTTCACACCAATTTCCAAATCTTAGTTTCTTTATAAGATCTTAACACTAATACACACTTGACCACTTATGACTTTGACATCAAATACCACCTTTTACTATCTCGAGTTCAGATATTTTTTCCATGCTCACTTAGTTGTAGAAGTGTTGGAAGGTACGAGGTATTACATGATCATAATGTGGCATTTATTGCAACTACGTAAATATATTTTTTGAGTTATGAAGATGAGTATATTATGCAAAGATAATTATACAATTGATTGATCCGATAAGATTATTTATATCTAATAGTGGTATTTAATAGAATGTATATTCATGCATGTATACACAAAAATTACAGGAGTAGAATTTTAATGGAGGATAAAATGATCATTTAACTTTAATGAGTATTTTTATATTTCAACTTTTAACTTTAAGGGTTTCTCGCTTTTAGTATAATATGATGTGATGTGATACATCATAATATTTTAAATCAAACTCGTAAAGTATTTTTTAAAAATTTCATCATTCTATCTTTTCTATTTTGTTGACATGTGAATTCTTCATAAATGTTATCATATTAGTTCAACGTCTATGATATGACTACTCAAAAATATTTTTGACATAATCCTTAAAGTGAAAAAGTATCATAACAAAATGAATAATGAAAAAAATCCTTGAATACAATGAGTGCTCAAACAATTCAATATGACAAAAAAACATAGTGAAAGTTTTCCTACCTTGAAAGCTGGAAATTAAGTTTTCTTATTAGAGTAAAGAGTTTTCAAGTAATAGAATTATTAACATAATCTTTAAATCTATTAAGTGTCATGAGAGAATAACCAATTAAAGCAATTTTTATTGCAATGAGTCCCTCAAAAAATTCAATACGACAAAAAAAATTTAGTGGGTACAAAATTTCTACCTTGAATAGTCTTAACTGCTTCAATCTTTTGGGGATCCATGATCACCTCTTTTTTGTTGCAACCACTTCCCCTAAGAAAGCCACTGAAGTTTCTATCTCCGCTAAATTCCCAAAATAATGTGAAGATGCTTTGAATGCTCCTCTTTACTCTTGGAGTAGATCAAAATATCATCTATAAATGCAATCACAAAGGAATTCATAAATGACTTGAAGACATCGTTCATCAAACTAATGAAAGCCATTGTCACATTGGTTAATCCAAATTACATTACCAGGAACTCATAATGTCATATCAAGTCCTGAAAGTCGTTTTAGGCTGGCCTAACTTTCAATTGATAGTACATTGACCTCAAGTCAATCTTTGACAACATCAAATTACCCTACAAGTGGTCAAAAAGATTATCTACGTGGGGTAATGGATACTTATTTTATATTGTAACCTTGTTCAATTTTATGTATTCTATATACACCCTTATACTACCATCTTTTTTTTTTTCACAAAAAAGACCAGAGCACCCCAACGAGAAGCATTAGAATGAACCATTCACTTATCTAGAAGTTACTGAAGTTGAGTTTTAAATTCTCTCAACCTTGTCAGAACCATCCGATAAGGAGGAATAGATATTGGGCGAGTGCCCGAATCCAAATCTATACATAATTCAATATCCCTATCCAGAGGCATACAAGGAAGATTCGTAGGAAATAACTTCTGAAATTCTAAAACCACTGGGACTGACTCAAGAGAAGGGGACTTCACCCTAACATTTCAAAGATGACGCGTGAAGTTTGAACAAATCTTCCCCACTAATTTTCTAGCCTGAATTGAAAATATGATCTTCACTGGCTTAGGCATGCACACACCTTTCCACTTTAGTCTATCCCTATCAAAAATTTCTAAAGTTACTGTCTTAGAATAATAATTTAACACAACATGATAAGGAGACAACCAAGTCAAACATAGGATCACATCAAAGACTAGTATATTCAAAATAACCAAATCTATCCAAGTCTGAAAATCCACAAACACCATAGAGCATGAATGATACAGATGGATCACTACCACAGACTCCCCAATCAGGGTAGAAACATGAGTAGGAGAATCAAGAACATCGCAAATCAAGTCTACACCCAAGAAAAATTTAACAGATACGTAAGAATATGTGGATCTCAGATCAAATAAAATAATAGTCATCTAGTCACAGACGAGAATGGTACATGTTATCACAACATTAGACGCCTCGTCCTCATACGTGCTGGAAAGCATAGCAATGGGCCCTATCATCAATACACGACAACCTCTCTAGATGGGTATGTCTTTCCATATGTTTCCATTACCTTTGTTTCCACGACCTCCCTGACTATTACTTCTGCCCACTTGTGGGCGTCCTCTGCCATTGCTATATCTAGTTTCTTTACATAATCAGTCACCTTATTTAAAATCTTCCCTGCAGAATTCATGTGAATAGATCGAACTTGTAACTCACAATTTAGACCTTTAACATAGACAAGAATCCTCTCCTCCTCGGTGTCTAATAGTTGGGTAGCATAGTGAGACAAGACATATAACTTAGTCTCATAAGTTGCAACATACATGTGTTAACCTTCTCAGAGGCCATAAACTTGTCCCTCTTGATATTTCTGAGAGTACGGGGAACATATTTTTCTAGAAATACGGCATGAAACTGGGCCCAAGTCATCGAAGGAAAAGTTGACGAACGACACTTCACATGAGCCCTCCACCATTGCTTGGCATCACCCACTAACCGTACATAACAATCTTTACTCCATGTTGTTCTATAATATCCAACTTATGAAATCTCTCATAACAGTCTAGAATAAACTCGAAAACATCAACATTCTCTATACCATGAAATGACGGAGGTTTTAGTTTTATGAACTTGGTCAAAAACTCATGCTCGATCTTAGTCATGACATGGCCTAGTACCGAAAAATATAATACATTTGTACCATAAGCGTCATCCATCCTGGGGTTGTGGAAACAACGGGATGGACACCTAAAACCTGATTAGCCGATATAGTGAGAGTGGTTCCAGTACCTACCAATCCACTCAACAATGCTAGCACCTATTGAATAACCTAATATGACATAGGAGGAAGACCTACTCCTTCAACCGGTGCTTCAACCTATGGTTCTAAATCATCCTTATGTACTACTTCAACCTCCTCTTTAACATTATCCTGGGTAGGGGAGGGGTCACCATCTTTGGCTCAGCCGTTGCCTGAGCTCCACCCTTAGTGGGTGTTGCTCTGCATCTGCCCCTTCCTCACCCTCAAGTCAATGGTTCTGCAACTCGAGTTGCTTCCCTTGCTCATTCCTGTTAGTGTTAACCATATCTCAGACTAAAGAATGAATGGGGTTATATACTAATTTAGATCACTAGATACCAATTGGAATCAAGCTATAGCATTAATGAATAATGAGGGTATAGCTTCCTCAAGTCTGATAGCCTCTCAAAGAAAAGTAAATTTGTCTTTGTAACATTTTACAAGACTCTACTAGACTCGTTTTGGTACAATGAGATCAACCAACCTAGAACCCTAATACCATCTTTTTCATGACCTAAACCACTGTGAAAGGCACCCACGCTAAACCTCGGTGGGATAAACAATTATCGAAGACAATACTTAACCAACTAAACAGCTAAAAACCAGTTACATTAATTAGAGCTAATATTCATAACTAAAATCATTAGCAGAAAAACTTGTTGAAATAATCCCCTAGAATTTGAAAGTCGTGTACCAAAACATATAACATAGTCTAGAATACAGGGATGCAACCCCCAAAAGAGAAAAATAAGTCTGAACAATAGACTAGAGAGAGCACATAAATCCATGGCAGCCCATAAGAAGTAGTTTGCCCTTAGATTCAGGAAACATTTGTATCTCTACTAAGGTCGCGCAACAACCGTCAAATATGTCCCGTACCCAATAAAGAAGAGCACGTGCAATGTCTGTAGACAAATATAATGTACTGGTAGGATCATCGGCCTGCTTCAAAATATGAAATAAGAACAAATAATTATAACTTAGTTAAATAAGAAAAAACATGTATAGCCCAAGTTAGTTAATATAAACAAGACCCTCAGTCATCAACCTGACTTAACGACCACGTGAAACATTTCCAACTTCATAAAAACAACCATATATATGTTTCCACACACCTTTCAAGTAACCTGGACTACCTAAAGATCCCTAAGACATTATCTATGGTGTTTAACATGCAACTCTGATCTACACAAAAACCCCTCCAGTATTTTAACATAATAATTTAGCCACTAATGGACCAACATATAATAATTACATCACAAGAAATAACCCTTGATATGTAATAGAGGCATACTAGGTAGGTCCATAGGAAATAATGTCATGATTCAAGACTACTCCCTAGACGTGACATAATACCTAGAATTCTGAGAGACTTTAAGTGAACCACATGATATAACTTGACACTAAGAAAACATATATAACTGAAATAAAGAGAAAAATGCAATAAAGTCTCAAATGGTAAACTCAACCTAACATGGAAAATTTAACTACAAGACACATATATGGAAATACTAATGTCTGACATAATCCTCAACTACACTATGATAAGCCCTAGCTTACTTAAACAATCTGAAAGCGAGATAATAAAATATGAAACAAACATAAGAAAAGCATAAGTGTGGCATGTACTTAAACCTAGGGCTGGGCATTCGGTATTTCGGTTCGGTTTCGGTTTTTTCTTTTCGGTTTTTTCGGTTTTCGGTTTTTATACAACGTGTACCGAATACCGAACCGAATTATTTCGGTTCGGTTCGGTTTTTATTATTTCGGTTCGGTTTATATTAATTCGGTTCGGTTTTTGTTAGTTCGGTTTTTTTGTTATGGGCCTGCTTAGTGGGCTTTTTAAAATTTTGTAATTTTTTTGTTTATTTTATTTATATTTATATCTTTTTACTTATTTTACTCTGTTTTTTAAATTATTGTATGATGAAAAGTACTAACTACGAATTAACAAAGAGTAGATGTTTCCTTTGGATTCCCGTGCTAATAATTTTTAATTTGTCGTTTCTTTTCGAGGATATACGGACTACGGTAGAGGTCAAAACTAGGTTGTGAATCTTTTATTTTGTAGAATTGTATTTGTACAGAAGATGTCATTGATTAAATATTAAAATATATAAACCTGCAGTATTTGTATATGTTAAATTAAATATAGGAGTAGTACTTATAGTACTCATTACATGTCTGCCTTAATTTGACCCCAGAAGTGAAATAAATTATAATTAAAATACTACTAAAAGTGTAAAAGCCAATAAATTATAAATTTAAATTAAGTACTACTAAAAAAGCCTTGTGAGTAGTTCCAACTTCCAAGTTCCACACTTGTTGTTATCATTGTTCTTTTTTTTCTTTCAAAAAGTAACACACAATTACACAAATAGGCAAAGAGTTGTGATACAAATCTCTTTAACATTATTATAAAATACCATAGTTTTACTCAATGAATGTAGGGCAACTCAATTAAACTATCAACCTTTAATTTCCTAAGGAAACATTTAAATCCATTTTTATCCCCCTCAAAAATCGAATCAAAATGAATGAATCCTTAGAATAATACGAAATGATGTGGCAATTTTAGGCCAAAAAGGCACTATCAAATAGGCCAAAAGGCACTAACAAGTAACAATTTAACAAGTAAATAAACTTCACTACACTTCACAAATACAATAATCAATTGATCATGCCATTACACAACAACACAATAACAATCTAACAAGTAACAATAATGCACCAATGTAGTTTTCATGAGACCACTTTCAAGTTTCAAGTGCCAACAATAACAAACAACAATAATGAGCAACAAACAATGTAGCCTCTTCCATGAGACCACCTTCAAGTTTCAAGTGTCAACAATAACAAACAACAAACAATGTAGCCTCTTCCATGAGACCACCTTCAAGTTTCAAGTGCCAACAATAACAAACAACAATAATGAACAACAAACAATGTAGCCTCTTCCATGAGACCACTTTCAAGTTTCAAGTGCCAACAATAACAAATAACAATAATGAGAAACAATGTAGTTTCTTGACTTTCTTCCATGAGACCACTTTGAAGTCTCAAGTGCCAACAAAATTACCAAAACACTAACAAAACTTGGTACTTTACACCTTTCTTCATTGTCTCGACTTTGGACCTTTTAAAATAAAATTAAATGTTAGAATACTACTTTTAAGATTAAAAAAAATGATATGATTAAATAAATGACGTATTAAACTCACCACTATTAAATACTTGAGACTTGCAAGCCAATCATAGATCAACAATGGAAGAGTTTCTTCCACTATTTGCCATCTCTATAAATAAGAAAATCAAATATGTCATACAACACAATAAGTCTTTTATTTTTTCCAAAAACAAATAAAAAATAAAAAGTCTTACCAAGTTCAATTTTTTCAAGAAACTCCAAACTTTCTTCAACACAAATAGGCTTAGTTTCTTGTCTAAGCCAATCTTGAACACAAATAAGGCATTGCACACATTTGGGAGTCAATGAACTTCTAAAGGGATCAAGAATACGACCACCCATGCTAAATGCACATTCCGATGCCACACTCGACATAGGAATAGCCAATACATCTCGAGCCAACTGTGAAAGTATAGGAAATCTAGGAGAATTAACTTTCCACCAAATCAAAATATCAAAGTCCTCAGATTCAGGCTCTTGGTCTTCAAGAAGATATCTATCCAACTCAGATTTAACACCTAAACTTCCAGAATCTTCCTTTTGTTTCTTCATGTAAAACTTAGTTCTCAAAGAATTTGTTTTCACATTTTGAGAAAGACCATAAGTAGATGAATCAGAGGAGTCAGATGAAGATGATTGATTTTTAGAACCTTTTGCATACTTACTTACATAGATCGCAAACAAATTCTTTAAGTAAGCATTTACTTCATTATTCACTATCTGTCCCTTTTCTTCCCCAAGTAATTCTTCAAGAGCAAAACTAACATACATAAATTTATTGCGAGGATCCAAAACAGAAGCAATAAAAAGCATTTTGTTCATCTTTTCAGGAGTACCCCAATATTTCTTGAACTTTTCTTTCATCCCCGAAGCCATTTTACTCAAATCAACATCATCACTTGTCATACATACTTTCAAGTATGCATCAAGCTCACATATATCCTCAAAATGAACATTACAAGTAACATACCGTGAACCTGAAACTTTCAATGTGAGCTCATAAAATTTTTCAAGAAACTTTGTGATATTCCTCACATTAGCCCAATCCTCATATTGAATTGAACCTGCAATACTTCCATCTTCACAAACATCAGTAGCAAGAAAATAATTAAAATTACCATCATAAAGATCAAACCTCTCAAAAGCCTTTTCAAATTTTTCTGCCGTGTCCAACATCAAATAGGTGGAATTCCACCTAGTAGGCACATCTAAAGACAACATTTTATCACATTCTATTTTTTGCATTTCAACACATTTCAAGAAGTTTCTTGTCCTTGTAGAAGATGATCTAACATATTTCACCATTTGTCTCACCCGTTTGATAGAAGGACCAATTTCTTTCAAACCATCTTGCACAATTAAATTAAGTATGTGAGCCATACATCTCACATGGAGATGCTTACCTTCCATCATATTAGTTCCCCACATATCTAATTTTTTGGACAACTCTAAAACCGCCACATCATTTGAAGAGGCATTATCAACCGTAACAGTAAAGACATTGTCCAAGTTCCAATCAAGTAAACAATTACTAATACACTCAGCCAAATGCTCACCTTTATGACTAGTGATAGGACAAAAATTCAATATTCTTTTATGAAGCACCCAATCCCTATCAATAAAGTGAGCAGTCAAACACATATAATTGATTCTTTGCACCGAGGTCCATGTGTCTGTTGTGAGACAAATTCTTGGTTGTATTTCTCTAAAAGACATTTTCAAATTCATTCTCAATTCACCATAAACTTCATAAGAATCCCTTGTTATGGTTCTACGAGAAGGAATCTGAAACAAAGGTTGAACTTTACTCATAAACTTCTTAAAGCCTTCTTTTTCAACAAAACTAAAAGGTAGTTCATCCAAAATTATCATCTCAACTAAAGCTCTCCTACATACCTCTTGCTCAAATTTCCAAGTCTCTATCGAAGAACTGTTACTTTGAATATTTAACAATTTTTGAATGCCAGGTGCAACAGGCGGGGGCTTATACACTTTACATCGGTTAGTCAAATGTTGTCTCAGTCCACTTGTTCCATTTCTAGTTGTATTAGCAACATAGTTTTGTTTACAATGTAAACACTTTGCTTTAATTAATAAACCATTTTCAAAAAAAATTTCGAAGTGTTGCCAAACAGTAGACCTAGGATCCATTTCTTTTCTTTTTTTTGTTTCCTCTGTGCCAATTGAGGCATCATTGCTAGTAGTAGGTGTATTATCCGTAGAATCAGCCATACTTATTCGACTTTGATTAGCCACACCCACATTTGATTGATTTTGTTCAGCCATCTATATAATAAAAAAAACCATTTCACAATGAATTCACACTTAGAATATTAAGGAGCAAATAAGGAAAAGAAAATGATAATTGGATGCATTTTTTCATTGTGGTTTCTTTTTCTTTATTACTTTATTACTTTTTTTTTGTCTAAGATTTGACCCTTTGCTAGAAATTAGAAAATACAACATTGCAATTATTTTTTTTAACTAATACTAATAATTTAAAACAAAAATGTGGGGAAAATGATTGTTGAAAATTTCCAGTAAAGAGATGAAACATAACTGCCCATCATCCCCAAAAAATAATTTTGCAGAGAACACTTTCGTGCAAAGCGCATTAATAATAGCACAAAGCCGATACACACAATCCCTGCTTGCTTATTTTTAAAAACATAAACAAAATTGTTCATATAATGCAAGAAGAAAAATCAAATCCCAGAAAATTAAGTTAAGATTATTGCTGGTTTTAGAGAGGCGAACTCACTGTAAAAATATTTAGGTTCTACCGAGACATGAGCAAATATAAAGTTTAAATATAAAAATTAAAAATATACAAATCTGAAATCTTCATTAGTTTATTTTAATGGATAGATCAAAATCCAAATGCACTAAAATATTCTCAAGTAATTGACTAAATGCAAGTTAAAAACTTAAAATTATTTTTATATATTTATAAGAAAAAAATACCTCAAAGCTGATGGTTGTCGCCTGCCGGTCGCCGGTTGCTGCTGTGCGAGGTGCTGCAGCTGCCTGAGCCCTGCTGGTGGCTGGCGGTTGCTACTGCTGTGTGTGTTGCTGGTCGATAGGACTGGCCGCTGCTGCTGGTGGTCGACGGAATTGGCGGTTGCTGACTTGCTGGTTGTCGCCTGCTGCTGGTCGCCGACTGCTGGTTGCCGGCTGTTGCTGGTTGTGCGGCTGGCTGCTGCTAAAGCCTAAAGGTTAGAAAGTTAGAATTTAGTAAAGTAAAAAAATTGAAAAGACCAAAAGGTTTAAAAAGTTTTGACCTAATTTAATTAAAAATATAATATTTATTATTTAATATAATATATTTCGGTAAATCGAAATACCGAATAACACAAAAATTACATACCGAAAACCGAACCGAAATACCGAAAAATACAAAAACATACACCGAATACCGAACCAAAAACCAAAATACCGAAACCGAAATAGTTCGGTTCGGTTCGGTATTTCGGTTTTTCGGTGTTTTTGCCCAGCCCTACTTAAACCATAGGGACTCACCAAAAGTTGAGCTAGTCTGATTAGAATCTATAATAATTACGATCGGATAGATATGCATTAAAACCTATATTATAAGTCAATATAGGCATAAGAATGTATATGATCAGTACTCGGAAGTACTAAATATGGAGAAATGCATAAACATGACATAATAATATGATGAGTCTGAAAATATGATAATGCAATGACCACGTAAACATAACATAATGTCACGCCTCGAGCTACCTCTGAGACGCGAACACGGGACCTAGGACCACAAGTGATCCCAAGCTAACCCTGCTGGCATGATCATGAGCATACTAAAGATAATAAACTGATGCGGAAGCTAATTCATAAATAAATCTGAAAAGATGGGGAATACCCATATACTATAACTGAATATATCAAATCTGAGAGTTTAATACAAAAGAAATATCAAACTCAAGATACTAAGCTGAATCTAACTATGTCTGAATTAAGCCTCTAAAATGACTAGAAATGTTGGGACATGCCCCAACTAGATCTAGAAATAAATGAAACTAAAGACTAAAAACGATAAAGATAAACATGTCACTAGTCCTCGAAGAATGAGGACTCACCACTGATGCTGCTGAACTGAAGATCGGGAATCAATCTAAGCGTGATCTGGATGCTGAGAACCTAAACCTACATCACGAGAAGATGTAGCGCACGTATGCGTCAGTACTTGATAGGTACTGAGCATGCAGGATAGAGTAAAGCTGGAATAACATATAACTGAACAAAGCAATAAAACAATGAAATCATCTGAGCATGATATAGATACTGAAATACTGAATACTAAGCTAACTGAATGCAATGACCAATTTATAACATGCTGACTGAATACTGACTGTACTGAAATATGGTCAATGTAATAGAGTCTGGCTGAACTGTGGGAGCTACTAATAACCAACATAAAACCACATGATCTAAATGTGGAGTCCGATGTATACGCCCCATCGAGAGGACCCAATATACCCGGCCAAAGGTATAGAGGCATGACTGGCGTGATCACTAAACTGATGTTGCCCACAGAGGGGACTTACACCTACGTGGCTCGTAGTTCTGGGACTATATGGGTACGCTGAAACCCTAGTCCAACTCGGTATTATGCTACTCCCAATGAATTTAGTAGTTAACTGGTTATGACTGAATTTCTGTAAATACTGGATAGCTCGAAACTGAACATGCAAACTGAGAATGCAACAATTAATCTGATAATGATGTATTCATAAACTGAGGCATGTATAACTGAATATATTATGACTGAAATACTGAATAGCTTAAAATACTGACATGTAGATACTCATACTTGAAAACTTCTTTTTAGAAAACAATACTCTGATCATTGATGACTTGGGAAGTCATACTGCATAAACATTGATGGTATATCTAGATACCATACTATTCATATATTGATAACCTACTCAATTGTCATACTAATCATGTATTAGAAACTCTTTCTCAAAACTCATCTTAACTTTCTCAAAAACTCAAGTTTAAAACTCAAGTGTTGTCTTAAAGAAAAGTTTCTCATGATTTATAACTCAAAATAGGGTTTATGCTGAAATATACTAATAATGTGGCATAAAACTGGAGCTTGTATATCCGAATAACTGAAATATCTAACCTAGCATGTGTAATGCAAGAACTAATGAAATACATAGCTAGGGTTCTGAAATTTATGTAAGAAACTGAGCAATAACATGATAATCTGATTTGGAACGTTTAAATAACTAATTCATGATGATTTGTTGTAATTCTAGAAACCCTAGGTCTGTTCATAATCATGGAATCAAGAATCTGACTGAATTCTAGGGACCTAATGGGCGAAAGGAACCCACTAGTGAAATCCCACATACCTGGTGACGAATTCCAGGGAGAAATCTTTCGACTTTGGGGCTGGAACTGAAGGAACTTCGCTGCGTTCTTGAACTAGGGTTCTTGACCGTTTTCTCCTCTCTTGCTTCTAATTTTTCTAAGTTTTGATTAATGATTTTGACTTAGGTAGGTTCTAGTTATGTTTCTAGGCTTAAACTAATTAAAACCTCATGATTTAGGGTCTAAACGACGTATCTTAGGGGTTAAACGAAATAGGAAAATACCAAAAGACCCGTGAATTAACTGCTGTCGGAGTGACTGACGGAATGGACCTACGGTCCGTCAATCAATCGATGGTCCGTCGATTGGGTCCGTAGGTCGAGTCTACCCGACAGACTTCACTAAAACGGGCATAACTTTTTACTCGGAGGTCGGAATTTAGCAAACTCGGTGGCGTTGGAAAGATAATTAAATTATCTATATAAAAATAGGTCATGGTACACATAATTAATTTTGTGATAAGATTTATGACCATCTGAATTTGACCCATCAATATTTTTCAGCTAACTGGCTGCTGACCCTCATCTATGGTCAGACCTACGAACCATGGATTGAATGACGGTCCGTGCTGGTCGACCGTAGTTTGTGTCAGAGGCTAGGTAAGGGAAGCCTCGATCCACGAACACAGACCACAGACCGTGGTCTGATCTACGGACCGTGAGTCTGTCCGTGAGTCGGGACTTAGCCAAATTTTCTGACTGAGTTCTGGGAAAGTTTTCTGTCACGAACCACAGACCTGCAGGACGGACCGTGAGTCCATCTACAGCCCGTGGATGGTGTCCATGAGTGCCACCTGTAACACCAGAAATCTGAAATCTCTATTTTCGGATACGGGGTGTTACACATAAACTGGTGATCTGATTTCATAAAACATAGTACAAGGTCAAAATAATATTCTAAATTAGTCATAATTAAAACATATGTGGGAGATATCATTAACCGACATAAACCATGTGAGTTATAATATGGAGTTCATCACTACTCCAACACTAAACAAGAGTGTCCTAAATTTCAGGGTAAAGACCATAATCATGAGTTTAGGTTGACCCACTAGCTAGAGTCAATTAATACTAAGTCCTATGGGGGCACGTCATTCTGGGACTTAGGTAATTGCCACTAATCTAACTCGGTGCTACGTAAACTCCCAACAGAAAACATACATAATCATGATCATACTCTTTGAAACAGTAAGAATCTAGTAATATTGAATCATTCATGAAAATATGATAATCATAAGAATAGCTCCTAAAATACGATTTCATAAGATAGTCTTAAGAACCATTTTAATTAAAAGCATATAAAGCATGATAGACTTTCATAACTAGAGATATTTCAATCAGAAACACCATAATTTCATGTAGACTTATTGACACTCTATCTAAAATCATCCTTGATTCATAAAATCCTTCATAATCCTAATGCATGCATAGTAACATAGCTTAAATCATGATCATAAAATACTTGCATAGCATGGATCTATGAAAATATAATTGAAAATATTGAATTATGATCAAATCATACATAATAAGATCAATCATGAAAAAGAGACTTAAATTCAATTGAACCCATAAGAAATCATAAAACCCTACAAATGGGTAAGAATTCCCACATACCGTAATGAAACTCTAAGTTGAATTTGCAGAGGAAGACTTGAAACCCTTGGAGCTTTGATCTTGCCTTGGGAGAGAAAACTTGAGAGAGAATTTGGAGTTTAAAAGAATAAGGGTAAATGGAGGGTGGTTAGGGTCTTAGGGATGAGTTATACCCTTCAAAATAGGCCTAAAATGATGTAGTATAGGAAATAATAGAGTAGTAAAAGACCTAAATAAATCTGAGAAAATAATTATCAGAACACTTTTCACGGAGGCATCCACGGACCGTACAACCCTTCATGGTCAATGAAGGTGCTCATGCACAGGAATGAAATTAAGTTCATGAAGGGTCGATGTTAAAGGACTCATCCACGGTCTGTGTAACCTTTCTGGGGCCGTGTAGGCACCCAAGAGGACAAGTTTTCCTAAAATTTGAAGTATCGCTTTAATGCGACATTCCACGATCCGTGTATCCTTCCACAGACCGTGCATGCATCCGTGAAGGACAGGACTCCCTGAGTACTTGGGGGGGGGGTCAGGTACACAGATAGATCAACGGCTTGTGGATGTCTTCACGATATGTAAAACCACTCGTACAATCCACTTCAACATTTCTAATTTCTTATTCAACTCCACGGAACCTTTCACGACCAGTAGTTCCTATCATTGTCCGTGAATTGGCCCATACAAGTGACTTTCTACAACTTTTCATTTGATCTTCTACAATTTTTCCAACTTTATCTAAGTTAGGCACTTCCGAGGTGTTACAATATCTCCTTATTAAGAACATTCGTCTTCAAATGAGACTCAATTAAGCATGAAAAGAGTAAGGGAAAAATCTAACGGTCCAACATGAATATAAAATACATAAAAACTCATAAAACTGAGGAGTGATCAACTCCGAGCTAAAACATAAAGTTTAAAACTAATTTCATGAACATGCATGCATATGAAAAATAAGAGTAGGTGAAATGCATGAATATGAAAGTATACATAAAAGAAACCAATGCCTCTGATATATCTATATATATATGTGTGTGTGTGCGCGCACGCGCGCGCGTGTGTAAGTCTGGATAATAAAAATCTGACGTGACTCCTCTCTTTGGCCAAGATTGTTAATTATCTTTTTCGTCAATTTTTTGGATTTTTCCCATAATTTGTTCTTTAAAAAAATAAAAAAAAATAGGTACATTTAATTTTTATATTTCTTCATTATTACTATATTAATTATATATGTAACTTCTCGCAATTTGAAATAACTAGGAAGAAGCTAATAAGTGGAAATAGTCATTTTTGGAAAGAATGAAAACCTGGAAATTTGTTTAAGTTAGGAAAAGTTTTGTTTTGGTCAACTTCAAATGGCCATAACTCCTAGCTCAGGATGAGTTAGGTGTACTTCCGGATATGTTTGTAAATCTCTTAAAATGATCTTTCCAACGCCGCCGAGTTTGCGCGATTCTGAGTTCGTATGGGTAAGTTATCCCCTTTGGAAGTTGGACTGTTGGATTAAGGAAAGTCTAATCCGGATTTTGGAAGGGTAAATTAGTCTTTTCCTTACCTAATTATTCTAATTTGTTTTAGGAGATTAATTGGGGTAAAACCAGATTTTGGTTAGTTTAGAAAAGTTAGAGTTCACGCTAGGGCTTGGAGAAAAGAGAAAAAAAGAGAATGGAGAAGAGGAAGCAAGATTCGTCGATTTCGTCAAGGATAGCTTGTGGATTTCGTCAGGGCTGATCCCTACAAGGTATGTGAGATATGGGTAATATGGGTAATTTGAAAGTAAATCCTTTAAGTTCTTGATGAAATTAGTTTGAATTCTTGTGGGTTGTTTTGTTAAAGTTTCTTGCGATTTGATTCATGTTTCCGGGTGTAATTGTGGTTTGAATCTATCATGTATTGAGGGTACAAAAGATCCTAAGTGTTTGGGGAAAGAACCATTGAAGTTTAGACGGTTTAGAGTAGAAAACGGAGAAAAAAAGTCGTCAAACACCTGGGGAAGGGAGTGTGGCGTCGCGCCAGCCAGCGCTACCCAAATCAGTCCCTGAATGTGGGGCTCTGGGGCGATACGCCAGCCAGAGCGCCCCAACTTGTTCTCTGAATGTTGAGGGTTGGCGCCTCGCGCCTCTCAGAGCGCCAGAGACGCCAATTCTTCCCATTCTTCCCCCATCTTTTCGTACTTGTTCTTTAGCAATGTACCTATGTTTTCTAGTTAATTCTAACACTCTAAGGTACATCTAAACATCATGAAATAATCCATAAACATGAGATCATAAACCTTGAATCCATAATCCAATTCAAGGAAAGTTATGATCAAAGTCAAGAGAAGTTAAGAGTCAAGTCTAGAAGTTAAGAAGCAAGTCAAAGCAAAGTTTATAATGTTTTCAAGAGTCTTTAACAAACGTTTTAACTTATTTTTAAGACTTAAAGTTGAAGTTAATCAAAGAGTAAAGTTTGAAGTGCATTTTCTTCAAAAGAGTATATCGGGACTATGTATTCCCAAAGAGTAAATGTTTTCACATTTAAACAAGAAAGGAAACTGAGTTCCAAGATAGCCTTTGACCAATGTTTATGAGCACTAATCTCAAATCATAGAAGAAGTATGTTTTTAAACATAAAGAGCTAGTATCATGTTTTGGGAGTAGTATTGAGCACCGAATTGGAGGTATGTATGAGCTTAGATAACTCACGCCTCCATAAAACCATGTAGCCACCATGGGTAGAAAAGGGTCATACTTTTTAGATGAACCTTTTTTCACAATAGACTAGTGGATCCACTTAGTACTTCAGGTCCTATACCTCTGACCGGGTGTAGGATGCGCCGGTAGCGTGAGGTAGATCGTTGTATCATCCTTATAGCTCTTATGTGATGGTTGTCGGTTAGAGAAACACCCACATAATTATTGTATTTTTATATACATCAGTTTATTGTATTTTTGCATATATTTTAGAGTTATGTGGTATCCTTGTATATACACATAGTTGACATTATGTTTTTAAACAACTTTTCTTTATATTGCACTTATTTCAAACTGCTTTATATTGAAATAAGTTCAACTAAGTATTCATGAGTTCAGAAGAGCCAAGGTAAGTGTTTCTTTCAGAATCCCTCTCAAGCCTATATTGTTTTAGCATTCCAACTCGCATACTCGTACATTCACTGATGCCAGTTGGACTGCATCGTCTTATGATGCAGACACATGTAACTAGCAATGGTTACATGTGTTAAGTAAGCCAGTCCAAGGGTTCGCTTGGGGCTAGCAATGGTCTTCGAGTGCCAGTCCTGCCCAGGGTGTAGGCTCGGGGTGTGACAAACTTGGTATCAGAGTTCAAGAGTCCTAGGGAGTCTATGAACCAGTGTCTGTAGAGTGCTAGTTATTGGTGTGAAGCGCGCCACATCTATAATTAGGAGGCTGCAATATTTAGGAATTTTTTCACTTCTTTCACACTCTTTTCGTGCATTAGAGTTGATCTCTAAAAAGTTCCTTCTAATTCATCCTTGCGCGTGTTTCAGATAATCATGCCTCCACGAAGAGCTGTCAAAGGTCGTCCTGCTAGACGTAATGTTGAGGAACAAGAGTTACCAAATGCACATGAAGTGCAACCTCAAGGGGAAGTTACCAATGCTCAATTCAGGGAAACAATCAGGATGTTAAGTCAGGCTGTGATTAATTAAGTTGGGCAGCAGAGAGGAGCCCGACAAAAAGAGGCTGACACTTCAAGGATTCGTGAGTTCTTGAGGATGAATCCCCCAAGTTTCACTGGTTCGAGCATTGTAGAGGATCCAGAGAACTTCATTGAGGAACTGAAAAAGGTGTTCGATATGATGCATGTTACTAATACTGTGAAAGTTGAGCTAGCTGGATATCAGATGAAAAATATTGCTAGGACTTGGTTTGATCAGTGGAAAAGGGGTAGAGCTGATGATGCACCACCTGCGAGTTGGGCATGTTTTGAAGAGGCTTTCTTGGGGCGTTTCTATCCTTGAGAACTGAAAGAAGCTAAGGTACATGAGTTCCTCACACTTAAGTAGGATTCTCTAAGTGTTCATGAATATGGGTTGAAGTTCACCCAACTATCCCATTATGCTTCAGAGATGGTTGCAGACATGAGGAGTATGATGAGTTTGTTTGTTGCTGGGTTATCCCGTCTATCAAGCAAAGAGGGTCGGGCATCAATACTTATTGGGGACATTTCAAGGTTGATGGTTTATGTGCAGTAGGTAGAAGAAGAGAAGCTAAGGGATAGAGAAGAGTTCAAGAACAAGAGGGCTAAGACGGAGAATGAGTCTGGGCAGCAGAATGGTAATACCAACCGGTCATCCTTCCAACAGAAACATAAAGTACCTGCTCCATCATCTGCTAGTGCACCTATACCTAGGAACAAATGTGAGTACAATGGTCAGAATTCCAGAGTTATGCCTGCCTATTCTCAAGGTAGTGTGGCGCAAGGGGGTAGTAAGCCTCTTGCCTGCGCCAAGTGTTATAGGAACCACTCAGGTATTTGTCGTGAGGGCTCCACTGGTTGTTTCAAGTGTGGTCAGACTAGGCATTTCATGCGAGATTGTCCAAAGAATAAGCAGGGAAGTGGTAATGGGGGCAATAGAGCCCAGTTTTCTTTAGTTGCTCCACCAGATAGAACTGCACCTAGATGGTCTACTTTCGGTACTGGCGGAGGAACAAACCGCTTATATGTTATCAACAGTCGCCAAGAGCAAGATGATTCGCCAGATGTTGTCACTGGTATGATCCAAGTCTTTGACTTTACTGTTTATGCTTTGCTAGACCCAGGAGCGAGTTTATCTTTTGTAACTCCTTATGTTGCTATGAATTTTGATGTTATTCCTGAGCAACTTAGTGAACCATTCAGTGTTTCTACACCTGTTGGTGAGTCTATTCTAGCAGAGAGAGTCTATCGTGATTGTTCCGTTTCCATCAATCACAAAAGTACCATGGTTGATCTAGTTGAGTTAGACATGATAGATTTTGATGTCATTCTTGGTATGGACTGTCTTCATGCCTGTTATGCCTCAGTTGATTGTAGAACTCAAGTAGTCAAGTTTCAGTTTCCAAATGAGCCAGTCGTAAAGTGAAAAAATAGTTCAGTAGTGCCTAAGGGTCGTTTCATTTCTTACCTTAAGGCAAGAAAGTTAGTTTATAAGGGGTGTGTCTATCACTTAGTCCGAGTTAATGACTCAAGTGTTGAGGTACCTTCTATTCAGTCAGTTCCAGTAGTGAAAGAGTTCCTAGAAGTCTTTCATGATGATCTTCCTGGAGTCCCTCTTGAGAGAGAGATAGACTTCGGTATAGATCTTCTTCCAGATACTCATCTTATATCTATTCCGCCATACAGAACGGCACCAACGGATTTGAAAGGGTAGTTAAAAGATCCTTTAGATAAGGGTTTTATTCGACCATGTGTCTCACCTTGGGGAGCTTCGATCTTATTTGTGAGAATGAAAAATGGTTTCCTTAGGATGTATATAAATTACCGTCAATTGAACAAGGTTACTATCAATAATAAGTATCCTCTTTCGAGAATTGATGATCTTTTCGATCAGCTTCAGGGTGCTTCTTGTTTTTCAAAAATTGACCTCAGATCAGGCTATCATTAGTTAAGAGTAAGGGAATATGATATTCCAAAGACAACTTTCAAAACCCAATATGGTCATTATAAGTTTTTGGTCATGTCCTTTGGTTTGACTAATGTACCAGCAACGTTCATGGATATTATGAATAGAGTCTTCAAACCTTATTTAGATATGTTTGTTATCGTCTTCATTGATGACATACTAATCTATTCAAGGAATGAAGAAGATCATGCTAGTCATCTCAGAATAGTTCTTCAGACTTTGAAAGATAAGGAGTTATATGCTAAATTCTCTAAGTGTGAATTTTGGCTTGAGTCTGTGGCATTCATAGGCCATATTGTGTCTGGAGAGGGAATTAAAGTTGATACTCAGAAAATAGAGGCAGTGCAGAATTGACCTAGACCCACATCTCCAACTGATATTAGGAGTTTCTTGGGTTTGGTTGGCTATTATAGAAGGTTTGTAGAGGGTTTTTCATCCATTTCGTCTCCTTTGACGAAGTTGACTCAGAAAACAGTGAAATTTCAATGGTCTGAAGCTTGTGAGAAAAACTTTCAGGAATTGAAGAAGAGGTTGACTACTGCCCCAGTTTTGACTTTACCGGAAGGTACACAAGGTTTTGTGGTGCATTGTGATGCATCTAAAGTTGGTTTGGATTGTGTATTAATGCAGAATGGCAAGGTTATAGCTTATGACTCCAGACAGTTGAAAGTTCATGAGAAGAACTACCCAACCCATGACTTAGAGTTGGTTGTTGTGGTATTCGCTTTGGAGATATGGCGCCATTATGTGTATGGTTTTCATGTCGATGTATTCACTGATCATAAGAGCCTTCAATGAGTGTTCCTCAGAAAGAGCTTAATCTCAGACATAGAAGGTGGTTAGAGTTACTCAAGGACTACGGCATGAGTATTCTTTACCACCTAGGTAAGGCTAATGTTAGTTGATTCCTTAAGCAGGTTGTCTATGGGTAGCACCGCCCATGTTGAAGAAGGAAAGAGAGAATTAGCGAAAGATGTGCACAGACTGGCACACCTGGGAGTTAGATTTATGGATTCCACATAAGGAGGAATAGTGGTGACGAATGAGGCTGAGTCATCATTAGTGTCAGAAGTAAAAGGCAAGCAAGACTAAGACCCTATTTTGCTTGAATTGAAGGCAAATGTTCATAAGCAAAAAGTATTAGCTTTTGAACAAGGGAAGATAGTTTATTGAGATATCAAGGTAGGTTGTGTGTACCAATGATGGATGGACTCCAAGAGAGGATCATGGATGAAGCTCATAGCTCCAGATATTCCATTCATCTGGGGTCCATCAAAATGTATCGTGACTTGAGAGAGGTTTATTGGTGGAATGGCATGAAAAAGGGCATTGCTGAATTTGTTGCTAAGTGTCCAAATTGCCAACAAGTGAAGGTAGAGCACTAAAGGCCCGATGGTTTGGCGCAGAATATAGAACTTCTAGAATGGAAGTGAGAGATGATTAATATGGACTTCATCACAAGTTTACCAAGGTCTCATAGGCAACATGATTCTATTTGGGTGATTGTCGACAGAATGGCAAAATCAGCCCACTTTTTGCAGGAAAAACAACTCATTCGGCAGAAGATTATGCTAAGTTGTATCTTCAAGAGGTGGTAAGACTTCATGGGGTTCCGGTCTCCATTATTTCAGACAGAGGTGCGCAATTTACTGCACAGTTTTGGAAGTCATTCCAAAAAGGCTTGGGTTCAAAGGTGAACTTAAGTACTGTCTTTCATCCTAAGACAGATGGGCAAGAAGAGCGCACTATTCAGACCTTAAAAGATATGTTGAGGGCTTGTGTGATGATTTCAAAGGAATTGAGATGATCACCTACTTCTCACTGAGTTTGCTTACAACTAGGAGTGGCAAACGAGCGAGTCGAGCCGAATATGAGTTGATAAAAAAATGAGTTAAATAAAAATGGGTAAGTTACTCGACTCGACTCACATTTTAAATGGGTAAAAACAAGTTACCCAATGGATAATATGGGTAACCATATTTAACCATATTATAGTAGAAATCTTGTTAAAAGCTTTAAAAACAAAAAAATAATAAAAAATTCATCACTTCACTCCACCCCCTACCAACCCCCCACCCCATTATTCCAAAAAAATGTAAAAAAAAATAAAAAAAACTTCCCCCCCTTACCCCTACTACCACCACCCCCCACACCCCATCCCAAAAAAAATTAACAAAATTTTAAATTTTTTCATTAAATTTTTAAAAAATAAATTAAAAAATTACCACCCCACCCTCTACCAGCCCCCCCATAGCCCCTACCCCCCTACTAGCCCCCCCATAGCCCTACCCCTCCTACCAGCCCCCTCCCCTCCACACACCCATCCAAAAAAAAATTATTAAATTTTTTAAAAAAAAATTACCACCCCCAC
>NC_064292.1:10556918-10586915 GCF_019186545.1 Solanum stenotomum | reverse complement strand
ACCAGCCCCCCACCCCTACCACCCCCACCCCCTATCCCAAATCAAATGTTAAAAACAGTTTCATTTTTTTTACAGATTTTTTTAAAAAAAATATATACTTTCTTATCTTTATCACTTTTTTTTGTTTGCTTTTACCCATTTTATCCATTTAACTACCTACTTTTTAATGAGTAATATGGGTATTACTCGTTTTTAAATGAGTTGGATACCCAATCCATTTAAAATGGGTAATATGAGCGGATACCCATATTATTTACCCATTTTGCCACCCCTACTTACAACAATAGTTACCACTCTAGCATCCAAATGGCTCCTTATGAAGCTCTTTATCGGAGAAGATGCAGATCTCCTATTGGATGGTTTGAAGTTGGTGAAGCAGAGTTGATAGGACCAGATTTAGTTCATCAAGCTATGGTGAAGGTGAAAGTGATTCAGGAAAGGTTGAAAACGGCACAGAGTCGTCAAAAATCCTACACTGATGTTAAGAGAAGGGCGTTAGAGTTTGAAGTAAATGATTGGGTATATTTGAAATTTTCACCCATGAAGGGTGTTATGAGGTTTGGTAAGAAGTGGAAGATTAGTCTCCGGTATATTGGACCTTATCGCATAACCAAGAGGATTGACAATGTAGCTTATGAGTTGGAGTTACCACAAGAGCTAGCAGCGGTTCATCTGATGTTTCATATCTCCATGTTGAAGAAGTGCATGGGTGATCCGTCATTGATCATACCAACTGAAGATATTGGGATCAAGGATAACCTATCTTATGAAGAATTTCCGGTTCAAATTTTAGATCGCCAAGTTCGCAAGTTGAGGACTAAGGAAGTAGCATCAGTCAAAGTCCTTTGGAGGAACCAATTTGTTGAGGGAGCTACTTAGGAAGCTGAAGAGGATATGAAGAAAAAATATCCACATCTCTGAGTCCGGGGAAAATGCAGACCAAGGTACTAATTATCTTCTTAGTACTCTTTAAATTATGAATAAGCATGTTGTTTGTTTGCATTTGCTTGTTGGGTGTTTGAACTTGATGTTACGCCCTGAGCCTAGTAAGAATAAACTCATTCGAGAACGAACGTTCCCAATGGGGAGATATTCTAACATCTCGCAATTTGAAATAACTAGGAAGAAGCTAATAAGTGGAAATAGTCATTTTTGGAAATAAAGAAAATCTGGAAATTTGTTTAAGTTAGGAAAAGTTAAGTTTTGGTCAACTTCAAATAGATATAACTCCTAGATCAGGATGAGTTAGGTGTACTTCCAGATATGTTTGGAAAGCTCTTGGAATGATCTTTCCAACGCCGCTGAGTTTGCGTGATTCCGAGTTCGTATGAGTAAGTTATACCCTTGGGAAGTTGGGTTGTTGGATTAAGGAAAGTCTAATCCGGATTTTGCAAGGGTAAATTAGTCTTTTCCTTGTGTAATTATTCTAATTCGTTTTAGGAGATTAATTGTTGTAAAACCAGATTTTGGTCAGTTTAGAAAAGTTAGAGTTCACACTAGGGCTTGGAGAAAAGAGAAAAGAAGAGAAAGGAGAAGAGGAAGCAAGATTCGTCGATTTCGTCAAAGATAGGTTGTGAATTTCGCCGGGGGTGATCCCTACAAGGTATGTGAGATCACATAGCATTGGGTTAGTTCAACCACGTGCCAATCATGATTCAATTCAGCAAAATATGTGTAATTTGAAAGTAAATCCTTTGAGTTCTTGATAAAATTCGTTTGAATTCTTGTGGGTTGTTTTGTTGAAGTTTCTTGCGATTTGATTCATGTTTCCGGGTGTAATTTCGGTTTGAATCTATCATGTATTGAGGGTATAAATGATCCTAAGTGTTTGGGGAAAGAACCATTGCAGTTTAGAGGGTTTAGAGTTGACAAACAGAGAAGATAAGTCATCAAACACCTGGGGAAGGGAGTGGGACGTCGCGCCAGCCAACGCTCCCCAAAGCAGTCCCTGAATGTGGGGCTCTGGGGTGACGCGCCAGCCAAAGAGCCCCAACTTGTTCTCTGATTGTTGAAGGCTGGCGCCCTGCACCTCTCAGAGCGCCAGGGACGCCAGTTCTTCCCATTCTTCCCTCGTCTTTTCGTACTTGTTCCTTAGCAATGTACCTATGTTTTCTAGTTGATTCTAACACTCTAAGGTACATCTAAACATCATGAAATCAGCCATAAACATGAGATCATGAACCTTGAATCCATAATCCAATTCAAGAAAAGTTAGGATCAAAGTCAAGAGAAGTTAAGAGTCAAGTTTAGAAGTTAAGAAGCAAGTCAAAGCAAAGTTTATACTGTTTTCAAGAGTCTTTCATAAACGTTTTAACTTTGTTTTAAGACTTAAAGTTCAAGTTAAGCAAAGAGTAAAGTTTGAAGTGCATTTTCTTCAAAAGAGTATATCGGGACTATGTATTCCCAAAGAGTAAATGTTTTCACATTTAAACAACAAAGAAAATTGAGATTTCCAAGATAACCTTTGAGCTAAGTCTTTGAGCACTAATCTCAAATAATAGAAGAAGCATGTTTTTAAACATAAAGAGCTTATCATGTTTTAGGAGTAGTATTGAGCACCGAATTGGGGGCAAGTATGAGTTTAGATAACTCACGCCTCCATAAAACCATGTAGCCACCATGGGTAGAAAAGGGTCATACTTTTTAGATGAACCCTTTTCACAATAGACTAGTGGATCCACTTAGTAGTTCAGGTCCTATACCTCTGGTCAGGTATAGGATGCGCTGGCAACATGAGGTAGATCGTTGTATCATCACTATAGCTCTTATGTGATAGTTACCGGTTAGAGAAACTCCCACATAATTTATTGTATTTTTATATACATCAGTTTATTGTATTTTTACATACATTTCAGATCCTTGTATATACACAGAGTTGACATCATGTTTTTAAACACCTTTTCTTTATATTTGCACTTGTTTCAAATTGCTTTATATTGAAATGAGTTCAGCTAAGTATTCATGAGTTGAGAAGAGCCAAGGTAAGTGTTTCTTTCAGATTCCCTCTCAAGCCTATGTTGTTTTAGCATTCTCGCATACTCGTACATTCAATGTACTGATGCTAGTTGGCCTGCATCATTTTATGATGCAAACATAGGTAACTAGAATCGGCATTCCAGCGCACCGTTGATCCAGTAAGCAGTTCAAAGTCAGTCGGTGAGCCTCCTTGCATTCCGGAGGATCTATTTTCATTCCTTTCTAGTTAGTTCATTAGGATGTTGCGGGGTTTGTCCCAACATCCATCTCAATTATTTTAGAGGCTTCATAGACAATCATATGTTAGTCCTTTGAGTCTTTTCATTATCATTTCTTATTGTTAAGACTTGGGTTGCCACTTTTGGCCAAGTTGAATGTTTAACCTTTAAACATTATCAGTTATTTTATTATTCTGTTCAGTTAAGTGTTATTGATCATTATAAGTATGAATATTGTCTTCCGCTGAGTTAAGTAAGTCAAGCCAAGGGTTCGCTTGGGGCAAGCAATGGTCTTCTAGTGCTAGTCCTGCCCAGGGTGTAGGCTCGGGGCTTGACAATATCTTCCTAGGATTCCTCCTTTTCCTTCTTTATTTTTTCATTTTTTCTTACCAAAATAATTGTGCTTTTAAAAATTTCAGAAAATACCTATACTTACATTTTCTTTTTCCTCACTAATATTATACTATTTATATCTTTCCAAAATTCCTTCTTTTAACTTCTTTATTTATTTTTAAAAACATTTACCAATATAATTGTAATTAAACTATTAAAAACGTAATTGTTATTTATATATACAAAAATAAATAAAATCAGATATAGGCAAAGTTATATTTATCTCTTTTTTCTATTCTTTGTTTTGATTTTTTTCTAATTTTTCACAGTTAATTATTTTAAAAACTCTTAAAATATTACAAACATAATTGTTATTTATATATGCAAAAATAAATAAAATCATATATAAGCAAATTTATATTTATTTCTTTTTTCTCTTGCTTTTTTGATTCCTTTCTAATTTTTTACAATTAATTTATTTTAAAAACTCATTTTTATAACTCACACCTCTACATTTATAAATGATACTCTTAATTATATTAATAAAATACTTATCTAATATTTCATATTTATTAGTTTCATTATTTAATTTTGCATGTCTTAAAAGATGGGAGAAAAAAATATTTACTTATTTTATTTTTAAAATTTTTAAAAAATATTTATTCAATTCAATCAACTTTTCACCTCCCACTATAATTGTCTTCTTTATTATAAATGATACTCTTAACTATATTAATAAAATACTCATAATTATCTAATCTTTCATATTTATTATTTTCATTATTTAATTTTGCATGTCTTAAAAGATGGGAGAAAAAAGTATTTACTTATTTTATAAAAATTAAAAGAAATATTTGTCCAATTCAATCAACTACCTCCTACTATAATTGTCTTCTTTACTATAAATGATACTCTAAATTATATTAATTAAATACTCATAATTATATAGTCTTTCATATTTATTAATTCCATTATTTAATTTTGCATGTCTTAAAAGATGGGAGAAAAAATTATTTACTTATTTTACTTTTTAAAAATTTTAAAAAAATTATTCACTTCAATCAACTTTTCACCTCCCCCTATAATTGTCTTCTTTATTATAGATTTTAATGTGTATTTATGTATTCACCCCCCTTCAATTTTTATAATTCTTAATTAATTTTATTGATGTAGAGTAATAATATATTACAAGATGGGAGATGAAAAGACAAAATTAACTTTTATATATATATATATTTCACTACCAAACTATGCATATATGAATCAACCATTTTAGTGTAGTTGTGCTTGGGAAATGCTCCAACATAATTATCAATGTATTTTTTTTTATAGTAGCAAGTCATCTAATGGGATGATGCATTTATGGATATTTATTTTAATTACGCCTACGTATATGTATTTTATTCCCAGTAAAATTTCTTTATAGACTAAGATTTCTCATCTTATTGGTTGGAAATTTTATATTTTTTCTTTATTACTATTTTTTGCTCAACATGTGCTAAATTTTGATGATTAATTCTATGTCATATATATCGAGAAGCTTGGTACATATAACAAATTTCTTCTAAAGCAATTTTATGCAGTCAATCTTTAAATTCATAAAAACAATTTCTGCTCCTATTTTATTTCTTTTTTTATGATATATATTTTATCTTAGATTAAATTTGTTCAAGAATATGATAAGTGATTGATACTATGTAACTTTGAAAACTGTTTTAAAGTTTATGACTCAAAAATATTGGTAAAACTTAATTTCATAAAAAGAAATTAATCATAAATATATTTATAAATATTTTTTAAATTAAATAAATAAGGCAAAAGAAGGAACAAGGAATTAAAAAGAAAATAAGAACTCTTCTATTACAAATATATATATAGGTGTGTGTGTGTTAATTTTTCATCTCCCATATTTTAATACATTATTACTCCACAATAATAAAATTAATTAAGAATTATAAAAATTAAAGGTAGATGAATACATGAATATATATTGAAATCTCTTAATAAAAAAACATTTATAATAGGAGGTGAGAAATTGATTGAATTGAATAAATATTTTTTCATCTATATCGAAAAGCTTGGTACATATAACATATTTCTTCTAAGGTAATTTTATGGACTCAATTTTTAAATTCATAAAAGCAAATTCTGCTCCTATTTTATTTCAAATTCTTTTATGATATATAATATTCTTAAATTAAATTTGTTCAAGAATATGATTAGTGATTGGTACTGTGTAACTTGGACAACTATTTTTAAGTTTATGACTCAAAAATATAGGCAAAGGTTAATTTTATAGCAAGAATTTAAAAAGAAAATAAGAAGTCTTTTATTACAAATAAATCATTTGTATTAAAGAACATGCACTATGCATAATATTTGTTAATGCATTTAAAATAATTGTTATGAGTAGTGCGAGAGTCAAAACTATTCACTAAGTAATGGTAATATTTTAATTTTTCATGTTAAAGATATCATTCAAGTAAATTAGTAACTTCTTTCTATATTAATGATATATTTAGAACTTGGATAATTCATCTCCTTTGTCATATGTTTATAAATGTAGTTAATACCTTTTGTTTGGAAAAAAGAAGAAGAAGAAAGTGCATTATCCACAAAAGTGAAATTGTTCAATTTTATATCTATTCTATATAATAGATGACTCAATATTATTAATTGATGATCCATCAATTATTTTTATTTTCTTATTATTTTTTAATTATCTATATCGTATATACACATAAAATTAAGCATATACAAAGCGTTATGATACTTTTTTCTAACAAAATTCATAATTTTTTTTCTCATTTTCCTATTGTTTTCATCTAATTATTTTAAAGAATCTAATATATATTAATAAGAAAAAATCAGCTACATAATCAAAAATCTGATGTGACACTTTTCTATGGTCACCATTTTTATTTATTTATTTCTTTTTTTTTTGTATCTTTTCTTTCTGTTTCTTTCATTTACCTGTGTTAAAAAACTATTGAAGAAGACAAAGGAAAAATAATGTCCAGTTTATTAGCGGCACTTATGCATATCGATAACTATAACATATAAATCCTTTGATTAAACACATACTGGAGACTTTTATGATCAGTGAACACATCCACATGAACACCATAGAGATAGTGTCTCCACATCTTCAAGGAAAAAATCACTGCCACCAACTCCAAATTATGAGTCGGGTAATTCTTCTCATTAACTTTAAGTTGCCTAGAAGCGTATGTTATCGCCTTACCAGTTTGCATCAAAACACAACCAAGACCAATTATAGAGACATCATAATATACAACAAAACCATCTGAACGTTCTGGTAAAGTCAAGATTGAGGTTGAAGTAAATCAAATCTTACATCTTGGAACATCCTATCACAAGTTTTGAACCATTGAAATTTCACTTTCATCTGAGTCAAAGTAGGCAAAAGGGAAGCAATAGAGGAAAACCCCTCTACAAACTATATATACTAAGCAGCTAAACATAACAAACTCTGAATATCTGAAAGGGAAAGAGGTCTATGATAGTTCTTAACTGCGATGATCTTTTTAGAGTCATAACAATAATAAAGCCAATTCATACCAACAATAACATTGAAATCGAGCATATCTAGCTCTACTAGATCAATTGAGGTGATTTCTGAAAAACTCAAATTAGACAGTTTCTGAAAACCCGTTTAGCTAAGACTGAATCATTGACATGAATAGAATCTGAGAAGGGTTCTAATAGGATTTCAAGACTGATATCAAACTTCATAGAAATATAACAAATCATGAAACTCCTAGATTTAGCAAGGCATAACCATCAAACTGAAAGACTTGAAACTGTAATGACCCGCAAGGTCATTTTTGAAAACTTTTATAAAATTTCCATTTTTACCTCTCCCGATAATTGTCCCGAGTCATTGATGATTGTTCAGTGAAGTTGGTTGAAAATTTTGAACTATTCGATAACTACAGTTATTAAATTAGTGGATATTTATTAAATAATTAATTTTTAATAGTTGATGATTAATGGGTCAAGTCCATATACCCTTACCAATTGGCCCATACACTGAAATAAGTTAAAGGAATTTAGCAGTTTAGAATAATTTAGGGAAGGAAAACGATAGTAAAAAGAGGAGAAAATTTCCTGAGTGGCGTCGGACGAGAGGGCACGAGGGCACCGACTTCAGGTAAGTTTATTCACAATTTTCCATCATTGAATGCAATTATGAATTTCTGTAATATAAAATTTGTGGTTAGAAGTTAGTGGAAAAATCCTTAATATGTTATAGTTGAATTTAGATTGGGATTTGAAATAAGGAATTGGCAGATGATATATATACATTTATTTAACATTTTTTTTTAGGAATTTGGAATAGTGGGTATTGAATTATAATAGTGTTAGTTTGATATCTGGTGAGAGTTTGAATGTCTTTGGTCAATTACGTGTTAGTGGATAGCATATAACTTGGATGATAACTTTCAATTTGTAATAATGGGCCAATGATTGGCCATAAGGAGCCAATCATTGGTGGGAAGGATACATATATCGATCAACACATTGCAAATGGGTTAGTTTTTTTGTCACAATTATTCTTGCAGTGCGTTACTGATTTCGTAAATTAGTCGGGGTTGAATTTTATATTTTGGTTATCACGTTATGATTCAAGTTTTGATATATAAAGACATGTAATTAAATATTAGGCATATTGCATTATGTAAATACCATTAGGTTGATGATTTTGGAGAATTGAAACTTAATCCTAGACTTTGAAATTTTAAAATATGAGAGTTGATATATTAATTAGCACCAAGATTAGGAACTTGTTTATAAATTTGAGTGAGTTTTTGGGTCTAAGCTGGGCATATAGCAATATGAGTGTTGTTAGTTTTGAAATCTTATTGTGATTATTAATGTGAATAGATTGCTTTGAGTTTGAAGTACAACGAAAAGGGAAGGCTCAAGTCCCGGAGTGATTGTTCTACTATTTGAGGCAAGTGGATTTCTAAACCCTTGTTAAGTGTATGGAATTCGTGTATTTCCTTGTAATATGTGTTTGGGGTAATGAGACTTGGTGATTGGTTGACTTGTCCACATTGATTAATTCTAATAATGAAAAAGGGGTAATAAAGGGCAATGTGATTAATTGTTTGTGTGTGAAGTGTTGAGAATTGTTGGTGACGGGCATTGGTACGAGTACCGGTGTTATAAAGGGAAAGTTTATTACTATAGAATGCGGATTGTAATCCGAGAATGCCAAAGCATATGGGCATTAGTTGATATATTGTTGACTTGATTTATTATGCGTGATTGTGTTCTTTATTGAACCAGTATACTGGTGATAGCTGAGGTGATTACATATCATATTGATATTTGATTGAGATGCACCATCCCTTTTATTGAAATCATATTCTGCATATGCATTGACATGAGATTGAGTATAAGTTTGGCACGTGGAGATCGTCCGTGCGAAATTTGTTTGATTTATGTTAGTGCGTTGAGATCGTCCGCACAGAAACGTGGAGATCGTCCGTGTCGGTATATGGACCTCGCGAGTCCCCCATGGGTCATGAACTCTCGATGTATTTCCGAGGAGTATCATGTATATACGGTTGAGAGAGTACTTGGTATTCTAAGGCATATCATTTCATGGTGTTATATTGCATTGCAGCTCATGACATCCTTCATTCTTAATGATTATGTGTTTTATTGGTGGTTGGAAAGTACTTGATATTTGATTACCTCTAGTTGATGAACTTGATCTTGTGTGTTGCTGATATTTGTGAGTGTCTTTTTTGTAGAAGTTGTGATTGATAAATATTGAGTTTGTTGTTGAGGATATGTAATTTGTTAAAGTGATTGTTGTTGAGCTGGGTGATATATAAACTGTGAACTGTTAGGTTGGGTTGGTTTTATGCAGGTTGTAGTTGTGGAGGTTCGTTTGGGGTGTAAGGAGTACCCACATTCTATCCCCTTAGCTTGTGTTTAGAAGTTTACTTGTTGAGTACCGTGAGGTTGGTACTTACCCCTTGCTTCTACAAAATTGTGTAGGTTGACAGCTCTTTCAGATTCGGCTTAGTATTTTCTTTAGCAGATTGAGCTTCGGGACATACTCGAGAGGTAGCGGTTCATTCCAGACGTGCCCTTGAGTTATCTTTACTTTCAGTTTTGTTCTATTCGAGAACTATACTCTGAGACTTGTATATTTTTATTCGAATTCTGTATTTGGAGGTTTGTACATGTGACAACCAAATTCTGGGTAGTGTTGAGTCTTAATTAAAGTCTTCCGTTTATTTATTATCTTTTATTCTCGTATTTCTACTTTTCTATCGTTGTAGTTGGGTTAGGCTGACGTGTCCGGTGGGAAATGGACACGTGCCATCACATCCGAATTTGGGGTGTGACAGAAACATACCAGTGACCAAGTCAAGGTAAACCTCATTATCATGTCGAGTTTGAAGAGCATAAAACCTATTCTAACATTTTTCGCCATAAGAATGAGATGAAGTACCTTTCTGAGTTGGCGGACCTGAAGAAGGGTTAGGCTGAGCACGACGACGACTATCTCCACCTTTACTAGGAATCGAAAGGTAATTCCTCAAGCTATGAGCAATCTTACCACAAAAAAATATTCACCAGAATCAACAAAACAGTCTCCCAAAGAGTTTTTCCCACACTTTTGACATGTGGGAAAGTTTGTTTACTAGAAGCATTACCTTAAGACTTAGGGCTAGACGGTGTATCTTTGTTGAACTTCAGAAACTGAGCACTAGTAGAAGATGGAGACGGGACTCGATGCCTCTATATAAATGAGAATGACCATCACCACTGGATATCTTATGAGAATAGTCTTCAGTATCTGTCTGAGCCCTCTTAGTCTCCCTAGCACTCTCCTTAAACTTCTCTTCCTTAATCTATTAGGCATGAGTCATCAACCTTAAATTGTCCATATCATTTATCAACATGGAAAATCTAGACTCTTTTAGCACCATTTCTGAAACACCAAAAACAAACTTGCTCATTCGAGCTCTAGAATTGATTATCATCACTAAAGCATAATTAGAAAGTTGAGTGAACTTTAAGGAATATTCCTTCATGGTCATACTTACTACATTGCCTCAAATTGATGAATTCTTGAACCATGGCGTCTCTCATCTTAAAAGAATCGATCAAGAAAAACTCATTCGAATTTATCCCAATCCAAGGGACCCACATCAATAGCCCTTTTTCCTTTCATTGTTTGAATCATATTTGAGCAACAATGTTCAATTGGTAAGTGCCCAAGTCCACACTGTTCGTCGGCATAACCCCCATAATCTCAATAATCTTTTGAATCCCTTTAACAAACTTTTGTGTATTCTCGTCCATTTTAGAGCCATAAAATTTTGAAGGATTCATCATTGTGATGTCTAGGACTCAAGTCGTTGGTGTTCCCATATTTGAGTTTGACATGAGCTATAACCTAATGGCTGGCTTGAGTGATGAGTTTTAGATTTTGACTTATTTAGGGCATGGTTTTCATAGTTTTATTATCCTCAAATGCCTAATTTATGCTCTAAACTGATTTTAACATGTTGATTTTCAACAATAAAGGCTAAGGAGCAAGGGAAGGACATTACCGAGCAAAAATGAGCAAAAAAGCTGAAGAAGTTGAAGAAAGGCAATCCTGATGATCGCCAAGACCACTCCGTGAGCCGCCGAGTGGATCTTCTCGCTTAAAGTTCCAGCATATTAGCCTTGGGGAATAACCTACTTGGCGATGGAAATGGACAGTCAGTGGACTGCCGAGCGGATCAGCGACCTCGATCCTAACCGCTTAAAGTCACAGAACCCTGAGGATAAAGACCCAAGGCAAATCGGCGATGGAACGGACGACTTACTTTGCCTAATGGCTTTGAAAGCCAAAATTTGAGAAACTATAAATTGATTTTCAAAAAGCAGAAAAAGGCATAAAATCTTTTAGGAATTCTTTAGAGAAGTCTTATCAAGTTTTTCCTGAGTTTTTCATTGTAGAACTTAGAGCTTTTGAGACTTGATTTAAGGAATTTTCAATTGAGTTTTTGAATTAAGTTGATTCGAAGCATCGTAGAGATTTTGGAATCATTATCCAATTCATGGATAACATAATTGGTAATTGTTTCTTCATTTTTATGATGTGTGGCTAAAACCCCAATTCTTGGGGTGTGATCATGTGATTATTGGTTTTAATTAGCTTATGGGTATTGTTGTTTACTGCTTTAAATGTTTAATTGAAGTGTGTTTGGTCGATTTTTGTGTATTAACCCATGAATTGTAGTTGCAAATACAATTTTAGCTTAGTGTTTTGGGCCTGTTCGAGAGAGAGGTTTTAAAACCAAGGTTATCGATCGATGATTGTAGTGTTTGGGTTGTTGTGGGTTCAGCTCGAGAGAGTGAATCTTAACTCATTCCTACCCATCTAGCTCGAGAGAGTAGATAAATTAAGGTTTTGGGTTGTTTATAGTGTTAAGTTTGTCGAGGTTTGAGAGAACTCGATCGAATCGTAATAGTTGTTCGAGAGAAAACTATTGCATGTATAGTCTAGCCTATCCATTGGGAATCAACAATTTATTAATAAACTTCAATTACCCATATAGTGAAATTAGCCGATAATTGATCACATCCCTGAGAATTCCTCTTCTACTTATATAATCCCATGTTTTCGTGATTATCATAGTTGTTAATTGACAAACCAAATCCCCCCATCTGACATTCGTTGTCAAACCTTTAACTTACTTTGTTTGATTTCGATAATGTCTACTTCTATAATCAATATAAATCACAACTTTTACTTCTTAATTGAATTATGTATTGTACCGCTCCTTGTGGGTTCGATCCCAACTCTTTGTTGGGTTTTATATTAGATAACGATCGCTTACACCTAGTATTGGATGAGGTGTAGTTTGAGCATTTATCATGGTGTTATTGAATTCTCTTGTTGAAGTTGGTTTGTGATTTGATTGTGTTGTAGTTGAACCCTTTTTACCTTTTTGTGTGTTGTTTGTTGCCTTTGAGCAGGTGACGAAATAAGTGTTAATGGAAGCAATGCCGGCCAGCTGGGACAAAATGACGACATTGGTAACTTGAACGATGTGAATGAAGTACAAGTGAATATGGTACATTTGAGTGGTGTAGGTGTTATCTGGTTGCCTCATATTGAAGGGAATGTGGTGTTCCACATGACAAGCACGATGCTACAACTCTTGCAAATGAAAGTGTTATTTGGAGGCTTGGCTCATGAGGATCCCCATGACCATATTCAAAATTTTATGGATATTTGTGGTCCCTTCTCGTTCAAGAACATATCCTAAGAGTCAGTTTGACTCTGATTGTTCCATTTTTCTCTGATGGGAGATGCTACCAAGTGGTTTGCCGACTTACCTAGGGACTCCATTACTACTTGGGATGAATTGACCAAAGCGTTCTACACAAGGTTCTTTCCTCCTTCGAGGATGATGTCATTAAGAGATAATATCCAAGGTTTCAAACGCTTGAATGGTGAGCCAATCCACGAGACTTGACTACGGTTCCAGAAATTGCTACTTCAATGTCCGACTCACGGACTCCCAAACAACGTCTTCCTACAACATTTCTACCGGAGTCTAGATTCGGTGAAAAAATAAGTGGTTGATCAACTTTTTCAAGGAAGACTTGATTGAGAAAATTAGTTAGAAAATAGCACAAGACTACAATCCTGGATTCCTTGTTCCTTAACAAGTTTTGTGAAAATTTTAGCGAGTTAGTTATCTTTTCAATTCGTTTAAATTATGTTGTTTAGTTATTATGTAAGATTTGTAAACTTGAATAATGCTTTCGTTGTGCATATTCTAATATTTGTCATTGTTCAAACACAGTGATTATAGCTACCTCTACTAGACATCTATCATTTGTAGGGAAATTACAGGTTATCAACTCTATTATCTTCTCCTTACATAAATAACTATTGAATCAGTGAAAATTCTACTGCGATGAATGAACTTGAATGCCTTTAAAAAAGTGAGATATTCGCGACTCAGCCTAAAAATACTTCAATTTTTTCTTCATTTTAATTTTTACTAACAATTATATTATCACTTACACTTTTTCTTTGCTTAATTTAGAGAGGTCAAATTACAAGGTTCACCAAGAAAAATAATGTGTCTACTATCTAAAAATCAAACTAATTCTTGTGAATAAAATAGTTGTCTAATTAATATTTTGGACAAATTATATAAAGTATACTACAAATACATAACCTTGATATCAAAAGGGAACTTAGAACAATAGTCAATCATAAACAAGTTAATACATTCCCAACAACATTTAGGCCCTTGACCTCTTAATAACATACATTTTAATATTACCTCACCTCCTCCAAGTCACACTCAAAATAAATTACAAAAATCATTATATATATGAAACTAAATAAGAAAAGAAAGAAAAACCCCTCTTATCTTATATTCATCAAGAACCAAATTTCAATTCAACAATATTTAATTATGCTTGTTAGTCATGAGCATTTTCCCTGTCAAACCACAAGCCAAAGCTTCTCTAGGTATATTCTTAACAAGATGAACACCCTCAGCCAATATTACTCCCATTCCCATATGCAAATGAGGTTCAATGTGACAATGAAAAGCCCAAACTCCAGGATTATCAGTCACAAATCTTAGTGCTGTCCATCCATAGGGATAAATCACAACAGTATTTCTCAATGGTGGATTCTTTAAATTGAACTTCTTCACATGTTTTTCACTAAACTTCCCTTCACCATATCCCAAAACCCAAAAATCATGTCCATGTAAATGCCATGGATGAATTTCACTTGCACCTTTACCTAATGCATTGGCATTTTGTAGTATAATGTCAATTGTAGTATTCATCTTTAGCATATACACACCATTTCCATATGTAGCATTAGAATTTGGTGCTTGTTTCATAACATCATAGTCTATAGGGAAATTATCTGGTGGAGGTCTAGTATCGAAAGCATTGTTTATTCCATATCGAATGGACCCTAAGTAGGGTGTCGTTGGTAAGACTAATGACACGTTATTAATAGCCCATTTTGTGTAACCATCGATTTTATTCTGAGTATTGAGTAAAATAATACGACGATTGTTTTTAATTGGTGGCTTAGGTGATCCCATTAGGGCAAGAATTTTGTTAGAAAATGACTTACTATGGTTATAATCATTCCAAAGGGGTGCAATAGGTGGTGGTAATGTTGGGAATTTGGATGCTGAGTTTGGGAGATAGTTCAATAGAGTGAGGGCTTGAGGTGTTTTTGGTTCTCTTCCTCTTACACTTGTTGAAATCCAATAGTTTTTGGAAGGGTCTTGATTTGTGGTGAAAAGAATTGAATAGCTTTCACCTGAATAAATGTCTATGTCTTGTACTGAAAATGGTTGAACATAGTTTCCATCTGCCTCTACCACCACCATCTTGTGACCCTATATAAACATAGACATGATGAATACATGTGAGCATTGATGTACATGTTTCGCTTATCAAAAGTAAGTATAACTTATCTTAATCTGAAACAATATTTGATTAGATCAACACAATATTTTAAAATAAAATTTCTACATTCAAAAACTGATATAAGCTGCATTTTTTCTCGTATCAATATGATATAAAAATATAATTTATATCTCAAAAATATTATACTTACCTTTTGTGTTAGTAAAATACCCATTGCTTGCCACTATGATACCAACTTCTATATGTTATGCGCACACATGAACTTTCCTTGTGCTAATTAAGTTGTATCTTCCATATATATGCCTTTATCAAATTCAATTTTCTAAGTGACATACATATATATCGAAAAAAATCATAATTAATTTTATTTTCTTTTTAAAAAAATGTCCAATTACCACAAGGTTCTTGAATATTGTTAGTATATATTCCTTTATAGTTTATTGCATTCCACAAATATGAACAAACTACTTAGTATCAAAATAGAAATAATTTCTCAAGAGTCTTCTACTTTTCTATATCATCTTCTATTTGTTATTAATTATAATTCACTTCCATCTCAAAATAAAAAATCACATTGAGATTCATAGTCTAGTTATTTTAAGAAAACATATGTGGAATTACACTAGACGTATTATTGATTATTATATTTATGATTTAGCTGAACAAATAAAAAAAATTCACTTCACCGACACAACCACACGATACTATGCTAATGTAAGCCATATCTATGTACGTACCAAGGAACCACATGAAACGAAGAATTTAAATTAAAAGTTGTCAACAACCTAGGTCACCCTAAACCCTACCTCCAAGAAACCTCCAAAGTAAGGAAAATGTAGAGAATATCTACTAGTACAACTCATTGCACTACCATCCGATAGCACAACTATAATATTGGTACTTTTATCTTTTTGGAAAATGTGAATTAGAATATAATGTACAAAAGAGAGAGATTTTGTGTATAACTTTACCCCAATTGCCAAGTTGAGTGAAGCCAATGCAGTGGTACTGGCTAACCTAAGCCTGTATGTCTTGTTGGGGCGCACGCGGAGAATCTGAGGTGCGTATTGCTCACCCCCTCTTAACTTGCACTGTGGAAGCCGTGGGTTGCTAAATTGCGCCGCCATTGAACAATTGTATTGACCTCTCCCATTTATCAACAATGTCTGGTTTTTTTCAATACCATAAGAAATGTAGAGATTAATAAAAAAATTAAGTTATAATTTATGTTGCTCGGACTCTTTAAAAATATTATCGAATATATGTCGGATTCTTTAAAAGTAGTGTATTTTTTAAGGATTTGACATGAATATAATTAACCACATTTTTTAAGAGTCTCAGCAACTTAATTAGGTTATTATCATTCTCGTGAAGTTAACATTTTAAAAATATAAAAATAAAATGGTATTAATACAAGAATAAAAACAAGATAACTTGTCAACTTTAGTGCTAATTTATTAATGATTAAGTGATAAATTAAAGTAGTAATGCTTATGAATTAAGTGATAGTAACAATTTGTTAACATAATTATTTGATTATGATTTATTTGAAAGATGAAGAAAAATTAAGTTTGTTAATTTGTAGGGAAAAAAACATATTTTGCATAGGCTACAATAATCACTATTTATATATTTTTCAATGTTGTTTTAAATCGAAGAAACTTCTTTAAAATATTTATTCTTTTCAAATTATTTGTCTATTGTCGAAGTTTTATTAATAAATATAAGAATATTATTAGTAATTAAAAAAAAACATCAAGGAGATTACTGTAGAACGTGGTCTTCAAAAAGTCAAGAATAATTAATTGAGATTCTTGTCTATAGCATAAGGAAAAGAACAAAAATATTTGAATTAATTAATAAATGAATAATTGTTAGCATGGTGCCTCATCTATCCCTAAACTTAAAGAGTGAAGTTAAGAAAGAGGGGGGAAAACGTTAATACTTTTATAACTTGTTTGTCTGAATAATTTTTAACTATTATTTAATGAAATGTTATTGTTATAGAGACTTTATAATATAGCATATAATATAAAGAATCATTTTTAAAAAGAAGTTTGATCGTTATGATAAAAATCTGCATGTATAGATAATATCATGTCCGAAGATAGAAGACAACATAAATCTTAATTAAAAATATTTGAAATGAAAAAGAATCATAATATCGAATTAAATTAATTTAATACATAAAATGGAAATTAGTTAAGAGAAAATGATTCATTTAAGAATGAAAGTTGAATTCTAAAGAATTTTCACTTTTTTCACTCTAAATTATCACACTATAAATTAAAAAGACAGGTATCAATAAAACTTATAAAAAACTACTATATGAGATTTTAATTATTTAAGTTTGGTTATGAAAAATTTTCACTTTTCTTCGACGTTGAACACGAAAGAAAACACATTTGATCATAAAATTTTGAAATTCAACTTCCTCCTGAATTTCAAAAATTTGAAAAACATCAGAAAATTATTTTCCACTCCAAATTACTTTAGAAAAAAACACTTCAATTTGTATTCTTAACTAAACACAAATTTTTAAATATAATTTTTTACTTTAAAAATAAATAAAAAAATTAATTTTTTTTTACAATAAATTAAGCATGGACCAACGTCCACTTATGGATTATAATGGTACGAAAAAAGACATCATCATTCAAAGAAACATAACTTTTTCGAAGTGATTTCATGATCAAAGCGTGTATAAAAAGAAGGAAAAAAAACACACACACAAAAAGGGGTTGAGATTTGTCAAAAAGTACAAAAAGGAAAAAGAACATTAATTAAATGAATTCAAATGAAGATGGGGGCCTTAATTGAACACATAATTTTTTTAAGTAAATAAATGTGTACTTATTTCTATAATAATTTGAGCTTTAAGAATTAAACGTGACAAAAAGAACACTAAAGGTGGGAGATGGCTTTAATTTTACACCATATATATTTAATTGATTAAACAATTTGATAAATCTCTTTGTAGACTTTTTAAACAATAAGATGGTAAATTTGAGTATTAATACCCTACTTCAAAAAAATCAGTTTTTTTCAGTACCTATTTCCATAGATATTCTAATTGAATTGGTAAGAAAAAAAAAAGTATACTAATGTTCTCCACTATGTATTTTTTCAGTCATGAATTGGTTCGTGATAAAAAAAAACATTTATTTCTAGTAGCGATACCTGAGGTTCACCAATCCAACGAAGAGGATTTGAAGATAAGTCAACTTCTTGTTCATGTGAACCTTTGTGCCACCAATCACTTAGCAATAAATTGAATTCTCCATCATAATGGAATGGTTCATTTTCACCTTGTGCAACATCCACTATGAGTGAACCATATAGCCCAGCTGATCTTTGCATACCATAGTGTCCATGATAGAAATATGTCCCGGCCTGTTTTAGATATTTGTTATAATTAATTATTCGTTGGATGTTCCATCAGATCAATTTTATTAAAAAGTCGGATACTGAATTTCTTTAAGTCATGATGATAATTAAGTATGTGTAAATTCCACTTTATTGAAATACGCTGCTTCTATCTAAGAATATAGAACAATATCATGTTGTATGCTTTTCCTATATAAGATCATATCCAATATTATCACTAATAGGTTAACTATTTTCCTTTTCACTTTATTAAAAAATACTCTATTTCTATCAAAGAATATAGAAAAATATCATGTTGTATGTTTTTTCCTATATAAGATCATATCCAATATTATCACTACTGGTTAACTATTTTCATTTTCATATAATTTCACCAAGATTTGAGTTTTTTTTTTTTAATTTGCTAAAATTATTAATTGTTCTAACTTACTTTAATAAGTAACATGTAACAATACTAAGGCATGTATGAGATGGAAAGGCTAAGCACTAGCTATATTAAGGTGAAATCCCAATTTTATGTGATGTACTTACTTTTTTTTAGTCAATCTTAAAAAATTAATATATTTTTATATTTAGTAACAAATTAATTTTAAAATACTTATTTTATCTTTAATAAATTATGTATATTCACACAAACATCTAAAACTTATTTTAGATCAAAAAATATTTTTTTAAAATTATTTTTAAAATTTTGTGTTAAGTCAAACAACAACAACAAATAAAGAAGGTTATATTTCTATAGTGGGTCCATGCTAATTAAAATTGGTTGAGTAGAAAAATGATATCTAAAGATTTGCTAGATCATCAATGTCTAGCAATTATTAAAAGTATATAAATAAGTTAAACAAATTGGACAAATTATAAACAGGTGAAAATAGCTAGGATAATATTATTTTTTTCCAGCAAATGTTATATTCAATTATGCCCACCGATTTAAGTAACTTATAGTTTGAACTAATTAATCTTTTTTTTCTCTTGTCTTTTGAGTTTTGATTGATTACTAAAAGACAACATTTTCCCACTCAGATCAAATCTGTCAATTTCTACATTTTCTAATGCAAGTTGTCAGAAATTAGATTAAAATAATAAAAAGGTACCATTTGAAAATAAGTACTCTAGTTACTAGTTAGTTAATAAACTTTTAAGATATTTGACTCAACTGGTAAATACTCTTTTATCTTTAATTAGAAGTGTTAGGTTCGAAATTCCTGATACAGAGTCGCCTTTTGTTAGAGAGACATTAATAGAGGAGATAAATCACTCCAAAACTCAAATCTAAGACCTTATTAAGGGAGGAATATTCTCATCTGTTACATCGCAAATTAACTAAATAAATCACAAAAGAGTAAAAAGAAGAATGTACCTTATCAACTTTAAACCTATAGACAAATGTCTCTCCAGCATTAATGGCACACTGAGATATTGCTGCAGTTCCATCAGCCCATGGTGTTCCAAACTATAATTTTAAAAAATGAAAGTGAAATAAAAGCCATACTCATTGCCTATAGGAAGAAGGGGCCTCAATGAGACCAATTTGAGAAGGAAAAAAAATAAATAAAGATCATAAAGTAAAGTATTTAGCATAATTCCATAAGTTGAGTAATGTACACAACCTTATTTCTATCTTGTGAAGGCAGATAAACTATTTTCAATAGATTCTAAATTCAGGAAAAACATATCAAAAATCAAATATACTGGCTAGTGACAACTTTCAACTTATTAGTTCATAATTTAGCATATATAGTACTCCTATAAGATATATTTACTCAATTGATTCACTTATAAATGACTTATCGATTGATATAGCAAGTTACTTATACTGTCAGTGTATATAAGAGGTCAATTGGGGCATGGGAGACGAGAGGGAGATCACTAACCTGTCGGATCCCATGCCAATGAATGACAACACCTTCAGTATGAAGTTTATTAGTAAGTTCAACAACAATTATGTCCCCAGCTCGCCCCCTAATTGTTGGACCCGGAAATGCACCATTTATTCCCATCACAACACTTTCTTCACCATCTGTTGACCAATGAATATACCCAACTTCCCATTTAAAATGCCTTGTTTTTGCTAATGAATGTCCAAGCAACATAAATGACACCAACAATAATAACAATAATCTTGAGGAAGACATTGTTAATTTGTAATTAAAATGAAGTAGCTAGCTAGAAGAAATTAAAAAGAAAGAGAAGTTTTTTGTATATACAAAGCTCACACTAATGGAGCTTTGTATAGTTAGTTTGTGAATAATGTTGTAAATTGGAACATATATATAGAAAATAAATATTGGTAGATAGATACACTTTTTTAGTCTAAATGGGTGGGTGTGTTGAGAGGATTATATCTTTGTATGGGGGCGGCGAATGTAGGATAGGTAGAACATGTTTGTCCACCACTAAAAAAAGAAGAAAAACATGCATTAAGTGAGCGGGGCAGGTAAATAATTCAACATGAATCATATAACGTGCACTTGTTAATTTTGAAAAAATTATGTTTATATATTTTGAGAAACAAATATATATTTAACTGTACATCAGTGGCGTAGCCATCCTTATGTCAAGGTGTCCAATTGGACACTCTTCGTCAAAAAATTATATCGTATATATAAGTAAAATGATAAACAAAGTGGCTAAATAACATATTTTGGACACTCTTGACACAACAATATGATGTAGCCTAGTGACTTTAGGTGCCTTGAAAGAGTAAAGACACACAAACTTAAAGTGTTCGAATGTTCAAATCTCACTAGTAGCATATTTTTTTGCACTTTTTAAGAAGAACAGGTTCACTTTAACACTTGAACACCTTTCGTGAAATTTCTAGCTCCGCTATTGTATACCCTTGTATATAGAAGTGCACCTTGGGGCATTGGTTGAAAAAGTTATGCATACTAGATTCGAACTTGCAATCAAGCTATCAAAATCAACTATTAATCATACATGTCCAATAATAATTGTCCACTATACTATTTTGAGATGCCCAATAATAGTTGTTCACTATACTATTTTAGGATGTCCAATAATATTTGTCCATTTTTATGAAATCAATGGATAATTTTACATTAGTTCCTAATTTACTCTTATAATTAATTATAGTCATTTTCCTAATACATTTTTCAAGACAATATATTTATTATACTCAAAGGATAATATAGTAAAATTATCGTTTTATTTATAGCTTCTTAAAAAATGTGATAGTCAATAATTGTCAAGTATTTGGACAGAGGAAGTGTTAGTTTAATTTATAACCCATAATTGACTTATATATTTATATTTTTGCTATTGTTCACATCATTATGATCAATTGGATATAATATTATCCCAAAAAGTCCTTCGCCCCTTATCTTCTCGTCTATCTTCTTTATCTTCTGATCGGATCGCCTGCCTTCTTTCAAGTCCTACTTGAAAGGCTTGCTTTCTTAAAAAAAGCTTTCTTTATTAAGAGTCCTTTAAGAAGCTAAGCTCCTTCAGATAGTAAGATTCACTTAACTTCATACCTCTAAGCGCTCGTGACTATCATCGGATAGTCACTTCGCTTTCCTTTTAGACTGAAAAAGGAAAACGGAAAGATTGAGCATAAAAAAAATCATCATTGAAAGTTTTTCTAATGTCTACGTTAAGATTATAATACCCCCGCGATCTTCGAATATCAGGTTCACCTTTGATTGTTACACAAGACAATAATTATACACTTCGATAAATGATTTTACCATCACTTTTAATAAATTCTTTTTTACATGATTATCCTATGAAAAGAATAGAGACGACATATAAAAGATTATTGTTGAATACATAATTAAGTGATAATAAAAATTTATGCTTTCTAGTAGCTCAAATTTTTATAATGATGGTCACACAATTTTACATGATGGTTAAACAAGGACCTTGCTGCAAGGTCATATTATTATTATTATTATCTATTTATTATGTATTTTGAAAAATATAATTACATTTTTGAAAAGGAGAAATTAAATGCCAAAGCATTTTACAAAATCTTGAGGGTTTCTAGTGCACAATTAAAAAATTTCAACTTTTTCACCATAATAAAGTATTATATTCGTCCATTATCAAAGATTACTAATTAAATTAAGGAATTATTAATAATATGGCCCTCTTGGATTTCTAGCAAACCTTTTTAATTTTTTTCCTGGCAGACTTTTTAATATATTTTTTGTCTTTTAGGTTTCTATTGGGGATGGGAGAAATATTATTTGATTGTTTTCTATAAAATGATTTTAAAAAATGCTATAATATATATTACAATATTTGGCATTATTTCCTGAATATCATAGAGTAAATAAAACTCTATCTCCTAAATAATAATAAATCCAATGTGTAATCCCTCCTCTTGTCCCCTTAAAAAGGGAAATTATAATTAATAATTCCTAAACTTAAGCAAATTATAATTCTGCCCATTACGTTTATTAAAATTTAGTTAATTTATATAGTAAAATTTATTATATTCTATCTCTTACCTAAATTTTGTCAGTGTCTTACTGGTATAAAGGGCATATTGCTAATTTAATGATACATAACAAAAAATCACAATAAAATACTTTGAATATAACAGGTGTGCTTTTAAATTACCAACAAATTTGGAATATAGCATATATAATTAGTATATATTTTACATAATAATTCTTTTACATTACATATTTACTAGAAATTCTAATTATATGATTGGTATAATATCAATGATATAATTCTTTAAAAATGAAAAATTTTACTTCGATGCATATATATTATTTCGATGATTTGGATTGAATCAACGAAAGAAAATGAAAAAAAAATCGTATAATGAAAATAAAGAGAAAAAAAGAATGAAATTATAAGGATGATGGAGATCTCCAATTAAAAAATTAATGTCTTTAATCGTGGACCAATGTTTATTTTCTTAAAACTTTGAAATATGCTATATTTATAAATAAATATGTTATTTCAAGAATAAACAAAAGTAATGATAATAATCATCTTTAATAAAAGTCCTCTACCCTGTAAAATTATCATTCTTCTTTTCTCTCTTTTCTTTTCTGTTTTTCCTTCTTTTTTCCCTTAATAATTATGGCTATCATGTAAGCTTCAATGTAACGCAGAAAAATAAATAATAAATACATTACACATTAATTATAAAATAAAACTTTAACTTATACAACATATACATGAACCATCAACAGGGCGTATGAAGGAAGGGGTCATTGGGTTCACGTGAATTCATGTCTTTCTTTTGAAACTATATATTGTATAGTGTTATATTTTTAATAAATATTTAAATATAGATATGTGAATTCAGCCTCTCTAAGCAAGGTTAGAAATTTAAATCTTATATCTATCTAATTTTATTTTTCTTTTCGTAATAATACACTCATTATCTCGAAATCCCAATTACACCTCTGACCATAAACATCTTTTTTGGTGTAAAGAACAAATAATTCAGTATTCCCTCTTGTTATTTTCTATTTTCAGAAAAAGAACATCACATAATTGATTAAAAAATATATAATGAAAAGTATTAGAATCAATCATACCACTTGATCACTGAGAAAATTCCAGCTCACATGCACTATGCTAATAGAGTATATAGCCAAAAGAAAAGCAACAAAAATAAAAAAGGTGACAAGAGGGAAACTTCATTCAAATCTTTATAAACCAAATGAAATATCTTTGATTTATTTTCTCATTTTCAATTTATATATATCAAAAGAAAAGTGAGAAAAGACTTCTGGAATCATCTTTAATTATTTCACTCACTCTATTTCAATTCATAGATTGATTCTTGACATATTATCACAATTTTTTTTTAATTTTTTTTATGAAAAATGACTTTTTGAAATAATGTGGAACTATTAATTGCGTAATCATCAGAGAAATTAACCCTATTTTATATGCATAAGTGAAATTAGACTTAAAATTTTAATAAGTAGAAAATTTTGATTTTATGATTTTAAATTTAAAATATGTATAATATATTAAAATGCTCTTGAAAATTGTGATCTCAAAATATCTTACATGAATATTAAAACTAGGGAGTCGTCATTAAATATAAAAAGTACTATTTTTAGAAAACTAATTAAGAAAATGCATTAATTGATATAATATGAACAGTAAACAATAAAGACATAATAAATAAATGCGTTTTTTTTTTTAAAATTTGGACTCGTCTGATATTTGTATTATTCATTATTGGATGTCTACAAGTATACAATTAAAGTTGTACTATAAAGTTAAATAAGTAGACATATGTATCATACATGGCATAGTACACGTAGAATGTAAATTATTACGTATATGTGCCTATTTTTTCTCAATACTATATAGGTTTAAGTGTTTAGTTATTGCACACTCAAAATTAGAAGACATAAATTCAGTTAAAGTCAAATTAAAAGAAAATACATTTATGAATTATGCTAACAATAAAATAACATACACTGAGATGCAACATGCAAGCGTTTGTTTAGCATGGATACCCCAAATTATTTTAGTATACGACATAGCTTGTGATGGATTTATTCTTCTTTTATAAGACTTGTCTTGATTGTAAGGCAACTAAAGTAATTATTTGGGGCTTTAAATTTTTAAAGTCTCTTAATTTTGTATATACATCATGTATTGATAAATTTGAAAAGTATTTTTTGAATAAAAAATATAATAGTAATAGTTTACTTTATTTAATGTGGAGGTCGTGGTAATATTTAAAAAATGGAATTGTGTTTAGTTAATTATAGCATTCTTTTTTGGGTGGATACTTAATTTGTTGACATATTTATATTTTGGCGAAAATCATGAACCCACATTATTTCTCTTACATTTACCTTTTTTAATTACCTTTTGTATTTTTATTCTTTCAATATTCTACATATTCCAAATGGTAAAATCCCTTGCATGACACAAAACTTATTCTTGTGTGTTTATAAAAAGATCAAATTTATTTTGTGGTACTACAACAAACTAATATTATTTTAGTATCATTATATCAACTTATCAAATTCAACACAACTATTTCAATGTCATTATATAAGCTTTTTAAATTTGTCAGGTTTTATTATTCTAATAATATATTATATTTTTTCATTGAAATTTTTCTTATTTACCTTCTTACTTCATAAAGTTTGCGTACATCCTACCTTCTAGAGACTTCACTTGTAGGATTACATTGAGTATGTTATAGTCATTCAATTTATATATGACAATTAAAAAAAAAATAACTCCTCGCTATGAAGTTTGACTTTAGGCCCTCAAACTTGTTGAGACGGCTCTAATAAGAAGTAATATAATTACGGAAAAGCTACATAGTAAGGGAATATATGCTATGTATTTATTATATATGACATAGCTTAATAAAATATAATTTGCAGCTATAATATCCATTTAATAGCTATTTTCTAATAAAAAGTTTATCTTTCAATTAATATATTTCTAGGCTTAATTTCAGGCTTGTATTTATTAATTATCTATCTTTTTTCTTCTCTCCCTTCAAATTAGTGTATAACCCCAAATTGGCACACTCTTTCCTTTTTCATGAATGATGATTTTTTCTTCTTTTCTACTATGTACGATTCTTTCAAATTCAAACCTAATGATGATGCGCTTCTCTTCCTTTCTACGATAAAGCGATGTCATTATTGGCTCGAGATGATTTATGAAACTCCATTGTTAGCCATGAGAGAAGGCTTTGAAGATTAAATTCAAATTACGAATTCATGAAATTGTTACTAAAATTAATGGGTGATGTTTTGAAAGATTAGATATATTACGAGGAGTTCATATCTCAAATTTGAGAATTTTTTTGTGCAAAATTGAGACTTTTCAACGAATCAAACACACACATATATGCATTCTATTCATCTATAAATGTTATATCTGCATTGTATTCATGTATTTGATTGTATTTGTTTCACTGTTATTGTATCAAATGTATTTATTTGTATCTGATATTGATTACACATTTGTATCAATGTATCAAAGTGTATCCATTCCTTAATATTCATGTTGTATCAATGTATTGTGTATTTTGTAATTTGTTATAAATTTGTATCAGTGTATTCAAGTCTATTAGTTCCTTGTTTCACATTTGTATCAAGTATTTGAGTGTATTTTTGTTCCCTATTATATGTTTGTATCAATGTATTTTGAGTATTTCTATAATGCATTCATCAGAAAAATGTATTTATATCAATGTCGTACTAATGTATTCAAATGAAAAAAAGTGTATAACAAAAAAAAATCAATATCAATGTCGTACAAGTAATAGTTAGTGATAAAACAACATAAATGAAGAAGAAAAAATTTTCTAGTTCAATTCATTTGTTTATTATGGAAAAAATATTGTGATATTTCATTGTTCCATTGATTATGGAATTTTGAGATATTATGCTAAATATCTAATTTTTAAAAAGATACTCCTGCCAATTAATGCACTGCATTAGATGTTGTATTTATATTTGGAGTAACTGCCTAAAAATAGTATATGTATACTAGAATACAATCACCAAATACAGTGAATACATAATTAGTTACCGCTAGATAGTCAATTAATAGTTAGTTACAAATAGTTATTATCTTAATTATAGCTGCTAAACTTTGCTAACCACTAAACTAAAGTCATTTCTGTAAGTTCCTCTGTAATTATTGTCAATTCACACCAAAAGAAAAATATAGATTTTGAAGATAATTTGGGATAGGATTGAAACTTGATTCTAAATCAATTCAAAATATTTGTGGGTGCTCGAGTTGGAGGAAAATATTTTTCACACTTAGGTCCTTTTGGTTTTGGGTAAAGTACTACTATCAAGAAATGTCAAATCAATCTTAGCATTCAATGGTACATTTAGGATTTTAAAGTTATGAGTTGTTTTTCTAAAAAAACCTTCACTTCATTAAATAGTTGAATTTGTACGAAGGGGTTATAGACAAGTGAGTTAAGGCCAATTAAATTTATTCTATTTGGGATAAAATACCTAGGTCCTAGAATAATATCTTCTAGGGATTACTCTATAAAGAATTTAGGGGATTACTCTATAAAGAATCATGGAGAAAATCATTGCTTTATTTGAGCGATGGTCTATTAGAAATAACCTTTCTATTTTTATAAAGTAAGAAATAAGACTGCGAACACATGCACTATCTTCCTCAAACCTCATTTGGGCATTATGTTATTGTACAAAAACCTTGGACTTGAAGAAGTTAATACAATGTCCTAACATCATATAAAAATATTTAGAACTTTTAACTATGTTATATATAGTTTTGAGGTTAATGCTATCTAATCTGATGCTAAATTTTTAGATTTTAATGTGCCCTAGCTTGTTGAGATCATTAATTTTCCTACTACTTTATATTCAACTTTTTGCACGTTATAAACACTCCACATGTGAACTATACATATATTATATCCCTTAGTGGGAAGGGTTTTTTCTTTCACAAGAATGAGCAAACAAAAATTAAATGATTACTCTATTGTCATGTACTAAACCTGTCTACTTTAATCAATCCCTTTGTTTACATTCTAATTTTGAACGAGACTCGTGCATGTTTCTCGTTAAAGTGAAAAACAGAATCTATCAAACTTACACAAAGATTATGTTATGTTAGGTGAAACAAACGTATCTACACTCTATTTATTTTTTAAACCCACCCCCCACCCTAGGGCGGAGTTACGTAGAACTCAGGGGTTCATTTGAATCCCCTTTGCCGAAAAATTACATTGTATATATATAGGATCGGTTTATTAATTTGCTAGTGTGTGTGTATATATATATATGCAATAATGAACCCCCTCATCATAAGCTAATTTTAGCTTGTTGATGCTACTCCTATGTTTTATCATATTTTAGCTTGATGCTGCTACTTCCTATGTTTTATTGTTCTTGTTGACGTAGAATTGAATTTTATCTACTTACTTATATCCGATTCTATCTATTTATATCTGATCCGACCTGTTTATATATGGATACTATTAGTGTGCTTACTTATTTTTTTAACCCCTTAATGAAAATTCTGCCTCCGCCACTGTCTCACCCTTTTTTTCCTTCTAGTTGTCATTGTGAGTTTAGAAGAATAAAGATAACAGAAAATATAGTCATAATATAACTATAGGGTGCATTCGTATAGGGTTGGGAACCTAAATAAGCCACAAAAACATAAAAGTGACCAAAATAAGCCATTACTTTAGTAAGTAACTAAAATAAGCTTAGTGGAAGAAAAAATTCCACTTTATCTAATATTCTAAACGTTTTCCGTTAGTCTCATAACGTGTATATTTTTAATATATAACGGAACTATTTCCTACACTTTATAAAATGGAACTATTTCTTACACTTTATAAAGTGTAAGTTTTTCTTACACTTTGTAAAGTGGAACTTTTTCTTACACTTTATAAAAAGTTACTTTACCTTTTCACTTTCTTCTTCTCCCCTTTCACTTTCATGGCTTCCAAACTTAACACTTTGAAGATTAATAGTTGATGGTCCAATCCGACAATTGAAGCGGCCCTACACTAAAAAATCAAAATCTTGAAAGATTGGAGTACAACATAACATTCCGACCCTACAAATTATATAAATTAGGTATTTTTTTTCATGTCATATTTTCATTACTTTAAAATGATGTTGTAATTTGTTCAAAATTTCAAAAGTATAATTGATTAGAAAAAAGTTGGAACTTAGCTTCATTACTCATTTGCTACAAATTATACTACCAAAAGTATTAGACATTTACGTTTCTAATCCCCTAAAATAAAAATCTATTATAGGAACTTTTGCTGATGTACTTCAGGTACAAATATATGTTAACTAGACCAAAATAGATCAAGTTATGGAAAAAGAAATAGGGGGACGGGGAGAGAAAAAGCTTATAGACAATAAAAAGAGTAATTTTGCTAAGTGGAGAATATAGTTAAGCAATTACAAACCAATATTGCCAACTTTTGGATCATTATGCAATCATGTAATAAGATTTTATTATGCTAAGCATAAACTATAATGGTAATAAATACCTAAAAACAAGGTGATTAAGCAGAACTAATAAATTCGAGATTGGTATACAATTGAGAATACTTAAAGCAAATACTCACCCATAAACCATAACAGGTTTAAGATCTTGTCCTGATTTGGCAACATGAGGTTCAAAGCAGTCCTGCATAGAAAGACATACGAGAATTAAGATTGGACAAGAACCTTGAATTAGGAAAAATTTAACACATTATACAAGGATAAGTTTTAGATATTCAGCTAATGAGAACAAAGGGATATGTTTTATATATTCAACTGATGAATGAATTTCTTAGAATATGATTTTATACAAAAACAACAAGAGTAATGGAATGATAGTTGAGGTCTAGGGAGGGTAGAATGTACGTAGATATTACACCTACCTCATGGAGTTAGAATGTGATTTTATAGTATATTTAAAATTGAATTATAATACAAACTTTAGATATCAAGAGTTGTGGAATGAAAAAGAGGGAAGATGGAATATAAGTATTTTATACAAGAGCATTCACACCAATACAAAAATATAAAGTAAAAACTTGGTCAGTTGTGCATTCATCATAAAGACTTGGTTAAGACCATACCTCCAAATGCCACATTAGTAGTAGGAAACGTCAAAAGTGGAGGAA
>NC_064292.1:10531311-10556125 GCF_019186545.1 Solanum stenotomum | reverse complement strand
ATTATAATACTAAAATTATTATAATATAAAATACTTAAATTTTAAAACATTTGAAATATTTCGAGTTTTTACTAATAGTTTAAAATATAGTATTTACAATAATTTTTTTTTATAAAAGCATGCGTACTAAATATAATTTTTTAGACAAAATCGATTAAAATTTTAAACTCGACATATTTTCAAAATTCGTATTTAATCGAATAGCATTCCTAAAAAAGTTTAAAGGTCGGACAAAATTGGGTGTCAACACCCATTCTTTTATAAATTGATGAAAGAAATTTATGATATCAGACATTAATTGAATATTTAGCATTGTGTTTGGGAGGACAATTATAATAAATGGTATTTCCGTCATGTATAATTTCGCCATCCCAATAAATCGAAACTCTAATTTTTGGTTTAGAAGACATTTTTTTTTTTGAGATTGAAATGAACAAATATAGAAGAAAAGATGTTGTAGGTGCTATCAAATAGTTGAACGGGTCCTTAAATAGAGATTGGAGGATTTTTCAGAATAAAAAAATAAAAATACATAGTGTAATAATTTTTTCCGTTTTTATGATATGTCAAATCAATATAATTGTATGACAAACACTGCAAAAATGTGATCCTCTTTGTAAAGTGAAATTTTTTCTTCCACTTTGTAAAGTGTAAGATTTTCTTCCACTTTATAAAGTGTAAGAAAAAGTTCCACTTTACAAAGTGTAAGAAAAAATTACACTTTATAAAGTATAAGAAATAGTTCCATTTTATAAAGTGTAGGAAATAGTTCAGTTATATATTAAAATATACACGTTATGAGACTAACGAAAAACGTTTAGAATATTAGATAAAGTGGAATTTTTTCTTCCACTAAACCGTAATGGCTTATTTTGGTCACTTTTATGTTTTTGTGGCTTATTTAGGTTCTAGCTCCATTCGTATAAGACCTTTAATTGTGTAAATACACCATATATGTTTATGGACTATTTATTGGTGTAGAAAAAAGTATAAACTTCATAAACACTCGTTATTATAGGTGCTAGAGAAAATTCTTTTTTGCCCCTCTTTTTGTCAAATTTAGTTTATGTAATACTACTAAGATGAGGGCTAAAGGGAGAGATATGGACATTGGCATATGTTATACCATAAGGTAGGAGTGATCTTTGTGGCGAAAAAGATAAGGTACGCGTGATCTTCTTCTTTTCACATGTCTAAATTAATTTAACCTTACTTTTCTCATGTTATTCACCATGGAAGTCTTTATTTAGGACTGCAAATTAAAGACATTTTAGTACATTTACATATTTTTAATATAAGACTACAAAATTAAAAAAAATTCTTTACTTTTTAAAATTCCATGTAAAATTGAAATCAAACAAATTAAATTAACACACTTTTTCTTAATTCATTTCAAAAGAAATGACACATCATTTTATACGTTAAAAAATTACACTTTTAAATTTCGAGACAATAATTACACACTTTTTATTTTACCGTTGATTAAAAGCTTTTATAACCACAATTTTCTTTCATCTTACTTGTCTATGTTTGATTTGACATATCCTCTAGAAGCAATAAATATATTGATAAGTTTACTATATCACTCTTTATTAATTAATCTCTATTTTGTTTACTATTTCAAAAATAGATTTTCACTTTTGCTGGTCATTACTTTTAACATATGAAGAAATAAAAAAAATAATAATAATCATGTTTTACCCTTAGCATTAATATATATTCTCAAATTATTTTCCAGCGCGATCCTATTTTATGTGACACCCTTTCCTTTTGTAATCGGTCCATGTCACCTCCCTATAATTAGAAACAATTTAACTTTTAAAAATTCTTTTTTATTCTTAATAGAATCATTTCCAACAACATAAATATCTAAGGATTGTTTTGGACCATAACTATCAAATGTCTTTCTTTTTTTTTCTTCAATATCGTACCAAGATCAAATGGTATCACAGATGGGCAGAGTACTAAAAACAATTAATCAGGGTAGTATGATAAAATAGTTATGTCAAATGTCAATTCCTATTTTTTTAATGGATGTGTTAAGTCCAAATATAACAAATAAAAGCAAAAAAAAAAGAGTATAAGTCATCCAAATATTGAATAATAAAAATATATATAAAATGATAAATTATCTCTTAATTTTTTAATTGAACTAGTAAATATGAAAATCTATTTTTAATATAATGATAAAAATGGACGGAGGGAGTATAAAATCCAGTATTAATTCAAACTGTATTATTTAGTCGGCAGTTTCTAGATCAACCACACAATTCTCTTTAAATTAAAATCAAAATAATTAATGAACTGAAACTGAGTAAAGAGAAACAAGAGATAACTAATTAATCAATTATACTTAATTAATGTTATAATTGTTGTAAAACTAAAGCAAATCAAGACAAGAAATATAGAAGATGAAAACAATAGAAATATAGAAACAAAATATGAGAGCTTTTCTTATTCTTCAAAGTATTCACCAAATTTTCAAGTGTATACAATATGAACCCATATGCCTCTATTTATAGTGTAACATAGAGACATACAAAAGTTTAGTCATAAACATGACATTAACATGAATATAATTGAGGGGGGGGGGGGGGGGGGGGGGGGTTATGGAAGTGAAATGTTACAAAAATAATTATTATAAAGGTGGAGATTATGGAGGTTATGATTATCTTCATAATGAATAGTGGACATCCACAATATATTATTTTATAACAATAATATAGTTTATCAAGGACAAAAATATTAATTGAGTGGTCAAAGTTCAAATAAGATTTGCAAATCCACCGACTGCATTATTAATCACCTAAAAAAAACCACTTGATACACACAAAAACATTATTTTTCACATTTTTAAAATGCATGTATTGACCTACTTCATTGTTAGCCTTTAATTTATTATTGCTCTACTAGTAAAATTATCTGTGCGAATTTAATATCACAAAATTTATAAAATAATACTTAAAATCTATCAGTCAGTAAAACTAAAACACTCTATTATCTTACATAAAAGATTATGTAGTAACAAACATTAGTAATGTAAAGGAAAATAAAAATTATTACATCTTATCATTTATCCTTAATAGCATAAACATAGATTATTGACGGTAAAAATACATACCTGGATCTGTAACATAGGCAATAATGTCAGTGAGCCACTCAACATGAGCAAAGTACACAAATATTTAAAGAAGAAGAAGAAGAGGAGGAGGAGGAGGTTCAGAATTTTCGTTGTTTTAAAATGAGAGGAAATCCCTCTATTTATAGACAACAAAGGGTAGTGTGAACAAATATTTATTGTGCCTTATCAGAAAGGTTCCAATTATTTGGAAAAGTTGCAACCCTTTAGAAAGGTCACAACCTTTCATAAAAGTCACAACTTTTCATAAAGTCGTAACTCTTTATTAAAGTCGCAACTTTTCATAAAGGTCACAACATTTCATGAAAGGGGAAGACTAGTTTTGGAAATAAGTAAATTAAAAGAATATTATGGTTTGTAGTAGCGCCATGTAGGCGGGCCTAAGGTTCTCTTTTATATATATATATATATATATATGATTAATGTTAGTCTTGAATTTATTGTTAATACCTATTATTTTTTTTCTCTCCCCGATCTTATCGAACTATTTGTTATTGTTATTTTTTTTTTTAGTATAGTATTTTTATTTTTCATTCATACTTAAATTTTGATATATTTTACATAAGTTGAAAATAATCTTTCAAAAATATTTTATATTTTACATAAGTTGAGAATAATCTTTCAAAAATATTTTTTCTATTTATATCATATAAGAATACGATCGTGTATATACCTGACACCATCAGACCCTATTTAAGATTTCACTAAATATGATATTGTCTTTGATTTAAGATTAAGAAAGTTTATTGTCTCATTCAAGAAACAATAGAATTTAAATAACGGATGCGGTATTATAGTATATTGTTGAGCAATTTAAACAAAGTTGAAATAAACTTAGATATATGATTTTTTTACACCTTTCCTGTCCATATTTAAAGTAATCTAAAACTATCACGCCAATTAGGAGCATAAGAATCTATATGCTTTGCACTCAAAGTGATATATATATACACATACAGAATTGCATGAAGTCTAATTAACTAACTTGTTTCTAATTGTATGACAAATTTAACAGACTCCTAACTAACCTAATTAAGTAACTAATCACTATGAATATTTGATTAGTACAGTGCAAATAATCTCATCCTCAAGATTGTAGCATGTTGCTTTGGTGAAGATGTCTTCAATTGTGAATTTGAGGAGATGTGATGGAGTGCAATCAGTCCTTTTCGAAGTTTGTCCCTAACAAAATGACAATCCACTTCTATGGTAATGTGGATTGTTGCTTGGCTATTATAAAACACATGTATAGATAAAGAACATTGCATTGTTAATTCATCTAGTAATCCCTCAAACCATACTAGTTCTCCCACCACTTGTCTCACAACTCTATATTATGCCTTTGAAGATGACAGAGATATATATTGTGGCTTGTTTCTTGGACTTCCATCTAATGAAACTATTAGCCATAAGCACCAGACATCCACCTAGACCTCCTTGAATCAGGAAAAGTTGCCCAATCTAAGTTACAATAAGTTGATATTAAATTCAGGCTTTTTTGAAATGAAAATTTCCAATGTAGAATCTTGTTTCTGATATCTAAGGACACGATAAACAACCATCAAATATGGTTCTCTAGGCGTCTGCATGAATTGGCTAAGATGTTAAACACTATAGGCTATACTCATACTTGTGTTTGTGAAAAAATTAAGTTTTTCAACTACCTTTCTATAGTGAGTGGGGTCTGATAGTAGCTTGCCATTTATAGCCTTAAGTTTCTCAGCTGAATCAAGAAGTGATGTAGAGACCTTGTAATTCATGAAGTCATACTCTTTTAGGAGATCAGTAGTAAATTTCTTCTAGGAGATGAGAATATCATCTTGTCTGCATAATATTTCTAACCCCAGAAAATAGTATAAATTTCGAGATCTTTTATCTTAAAAATATCATGCAGAAACGCCTATAGGGAAGTGATTTCTTCTAATTCGGTACCAATCCAGATCACATACTCAACACATACAACATAGATAGCAACAAATACCCGGAAACACCCCTTCTTTGTATAAAACAATGAGTAGTCGTTGTTAAAGTGTGTGTATCCTTTTGAACAAAGGTTGCAGGCTAGCTTATCATACCATTGCTTGCTAGGTTGTTTTAGACTATACAATGACTTGTTTAGTTTACAAATCATGATGTCATTATCCCCCATAAGTCCTTGTGGAAATTCCATGTACACCTCCTAATACAAATCACCATAGTAGAAAACATTATTCACAATTAGTTGATAAAAGCCTCATCCTTTCTTCGCAATTAGGAAAATTAAAATCCTAACAACAATCATTTTGGATACAGGCGAGAATGTCTCTGTATAATCTATACGAGTCTATTGAGTATATCCTTTTACAACCAACCTAACTTTGATACTTTCTACACTCCCATCTGCGCTTTAGTTTGTACACCCACTTATATCCAATAACATTTTTTTCCCTTAGGTAAAGGTACCCATTCCTATAGGTCATTTTTGTACAAGGCTTCAAATTCTTGTGTCAGTGTCATTTGTCAAGAAGGATTTAAGATTGCTTCTTCACAAGAATCAGGTTCATACATTCATATAAAATGGTCTTCAATAACTGCTGGCTATCAAATCACAAGTTGGTAAACAAACATGGTCATGATTGAATATGAATGAAGGGAGGGAATATTGTGGATTAATGGTGATAGATGTAGGTGTAGGGGAATGCAAGTTAGGTAAAGTGTAGTTGTATTCTTTCAAATAGTTGGCGGTATGAAGTGGCCGAGTTGGCCTCATAGGTGCAGGTGACGATGGTAAACATGTGTGTTAGGACTAGGCAAGGATGGTACATGGTTAGATGATTGTGGATGTGCATTTGAATCCAATGTATGTTCATCAATATTATTGGTTACTTGGTTAGTAGTAACTTCATAAAATGTGTTTGTTTCAAACAATTCATCATTAACAAAAGTGTTTGTTGTACCACGCATATAAAACAATTTATCCAAATGATAAATAAGTAATTTCAAGACATAATTGAATCTGGAACCATCAGGAGCAATAACAAAAGGAAAAACAGCTTCGTGAAAAAGAACATATCTAAATACATGAGATCTCTTAGTAGCTTGATGTGGTACTTTATAGCCTTTTGTGGGTATCCAACAAAATGTGTGGTGTTGCCCTTGATTCAAATTTGTCTTTGTGGGCATTCAAAATGGTAGGAAAACAAAGGCATCCAATATCTCAATGGCAATTTTGATTGGAAAAGAAGTACCCTTGTTGTTTTCAAGAGATATTTACGTTTCATTTCTATCACATCATTATGTTAAGGTGTATAAGGGCATGATCTTTGGTTTGAAATTGGTCTTCTATGAGATATGAAGGCTTCCATGACTTGCAGTGTATTACTTTTGCATATGATGAATTGTGTCCAAGTGGATCTACTATGGTAATCCACCATTGTCAAGAAATAATTGTAATCATCATGTAACACCCCAGAAAATGGTAGGTTAAACTAAAGCCTAAACGTGAGGGTGAACGTCATGAAATGGGGTTTAGAAGGGTCAACGCCAAAAGGCAAGTGCCAAGGCAAAGGGGCCAAACCAAAAGCAAAAGGCCAAGGCTGCCCCTAGCAAAGACACACTGCCTCACCCTTCACGAGGGGGATCACGGCTTGTGAAGGGGGCTTGTGAAGATTACTTGGCCATAGAAAATGGCCACCCAAAAATCCTAGCTACTGCCTCAACTTCCACGGCCATGACCATACCCTATGGTCATGATCACGGCTCGTGGGAGGCCTCATGGAGTTGCCTTAGGCATGGAGCAAATGGTCCCAAGTGGCAAGGCCACTGCTTCAAGGTCCACGAGAGGGACCACATCTCGTAGAGCCTCTCGTGGCAATGCCTTGGACTCGTGAGTCTCATGTCACCTAAATGTAGCTACTGCCCCAACTTTCACGAGGGGGACCATGGGTAGTGGTCCACACCATGGCTCGTGAAGGTGGGATGTGGTCCCTGACGGGGGCACTTAAGTAAGGGTTAATTAAGTCATTTCCTTTTTAGTCCAATTAAAGTGGGGGTGTTTTGGGTATTTGTAGGGTTGCTATATAAGTTGTTTTTAAGTCAAATTTCACAAGACTAAGTCACTATTCACAAACACCCAAATAATATCAAAAATTCTCTCCTCTCTCAATATTTCTCTCTATAAACACAAGGAAGAATAAATGAGACATTGAATCTAGGGTTTGTGTATTCCAAAGGTTCTTCCCCAAATTTCTTGAAGTTTCTTAGTCAAGGTATGGATTCTTTTCATCCTTGGGTAGCTATCACCCAAGGAGACCCTTCAAACTATGTTTTTAAGATTTCAAATCCCCCAAATCCAGGGTTTTCAATCTATAACATAGGTCATTGGTCTCCTTCCAAAACATTTTAAATTGTTCATTTATGGTTGATTATGGTTGGTTATGATGAATTATGGTTGGATTAATGGAGTATTGATGTTTTATGATGAAAATCTCCCTTGGACCCATTATTTCCCCTTCTTCCTAAATTGTGAACTATATATGGCTTGATTGATGATGGGAACTTGACAATTGATTATGTTTACATTGATTAAGTTTTTGAATCATGATATCCCTCTATCAAATGTGTTAATTCTAGAAGTTAGGGTTGATCTTGATTCATAGCCTTGAAGGGCAACTTGTTAGGGTTTATACATGTTGATGAGGATTGTATATGAATATGTGATTCACTTAGATATAGTGATGATCCTATGACTATTGTGTAATTGTGGTATTGATGCAAGATCCTTCTTCCCTATACCCTTACCCTTACACATTATTATGTATGAAGTTATGTATGTATGTTATGATAAGCTTGTGGTGTTGATTGAAGGGTTATTCTCATGAAACACGATGAATGTTATATGAAAGGTTTACTCACATGTTGATGATTCTAAGGTTGAAAGGACATTCTCACCTAATGAATCTATGAGCTATTTTGATGTATGTTGGTTTGAGTGCCTAGTGTATTCTCTCATAAACACAAACTTAAGTAAAGACTAAATATGAATTCTAAAAGGAATTATGCTTAGCACCGAGTAGATATGAGTATGAGATGGGTTCCTTCACGCTAGTAGTTAGGTTCCTAATATGGTTATCTCATGAGATGGAAACCTCCACGTTAGTAGTTAGGGTTTCTAGAAGCAATCTCCTTATCCCATAACTATGTGCCCATATAGGTCTTTAGCTAGTGGATCCACCTAAAAGCTAATATGTATGTTCTACCTTAGGCAAGTAGGACACCTCTTTTCAGTGTAGGGGGTAGAACACCGGATTCCATGTAGCTCACATAGTCTATGTCGGTTAATGCTATTTTTCCTATATGATATGAATATGAACTATGATAAGAACATGAACTTTAATTATGAGTTCTTAAGAGGTACTACTTAGTATGAGTGAGGGATATGGGACTTCACTTATGCATTGCACAAGTAGACTTTAAGAGGGGTTTTGGTGAGGTTCTCTTATGTTATGAAGAATTATGGATTATGTATGAAAGATATGTATGGATGTTAAGGTTGACTTTACTTGTTACAAATTATGAACATGAATAACTCATTACTTATGTATATTGGTTATGACGAGACAAAAGTAAGATATGTATGTTGTTGATAATTTAAATGTGATACTTAGCATTTGATATGGTTATGGGACCTTATCTTTGCATTGCACTAGTATGGCTTTGGGGTGCTTATATGTTGGTTTGACTTATGTTTCTTCATAAATGTGCATAATGACTTTTAAACTTGATAATGGCATGATTTCAACTAAATGTCCCTTTTATGCATGTTTTAAGAATTTTGTCATGGCTTCCATACTTAGTACATTATTTGTGTTATCCCATATTTTCTACATTTACTATGAGTGTAGGTTCCGGTGTTGAGACACACTTCTTCTTTCAAGTGAAGCTTGGGTTGACTATTCCCTAGGCTTGGTGAGTCCTCAAGATTCGAGGACAAGACATTATCCATTTTAGCTTCTATTGTACTTTCTATGTTTGAGACTCTATTGATGTAAAAGGGCATTTGACCCTATTTGTATTCTCTAGTGTACTAGATGGTGATTGAGACAAGGTCTAGATTCTTATTTTCATTATGAAAAAGAAGTTGACTTTGATTGTAAAAGTTTTTAAATTTTTCCGCATTATGCTATGACTTTATGTTTATGATTATGCTAAAGGCTTGTATGTGACCCCTTCGGGGTCAAGTACATCGTGTTACGTCTAGGGTGTATCCCTGGGTCGTGACAAACTTAGTATCAGAGCACAAGGTTTTAAAATGATTCTAAGATGATGTCTTATGAACCACGTCTAGTAGAGTCTTGTTCATGAGTGTTAGATTGTCTAGCTTGAAGCAACTCGTTGAAATCACTCGAATTATAAATATTTCATCAACATCATAGATTGAATCAGAATCAGAATGAGGCTCTACATTTACTCTAGGAGACTGGTTCTTAACTCTAAGCAACTGGTCTTCACTTAAACCTCTATTTTCATTTTGATTAAATGGTTGATATGAAGACACACCAGCCCTATCTTTTTGTGAGGAGGAGGACACATCAACACTTTCTTTTTGTGGGGAGGACACATCATCATTAGTATTACGCAATACGGGTAGCTCCTCAACAACTAAAGGTAAATTAATTTGATACATCAACAAAATCTGCATCATTCAAATTATTAAGAAAATTTTAAAACATCAAAATCAATATTTAACATGTAATAGTCACCATTCTTGTTGATTCTACATCCAAATGTTTCAACATTTTCAGCATCCAATTCCAGTGTTAATTTATGAAGCAACATGATATACAACTTATATACATATGTATTAATCTTTTCAAGATCAATGATTCCATTGACATAGCTTAGCTCATGATCATATACAAAACAACCTCCATAATGAATTTGAAGTGTCACTATTATTGCAATCATTTACTTACCATGCCTGTAAAGTGATAAGAAAAACAACATTATTAGTGAATTTGTTCGTACTTGGAAAATATTCTAATTTAAAAAATAAGAATAACAAAAATCCCCATTTTTTTTAAGGTAACAAGGTGTCAAGATTCTTATACACAATTGATATATAACAATGGACCACTAACAGAATCAATACCCAAAACAATTGATGAAAAATAATATTAATTTCAGTTGAAATTGAAATTTTACGAATAGATCTTAGAATCCACTCAAATTTATGAAATATGCTATTGAAGTCAATCGAAGTCATAACAGCCACTACAGAAGCATATTACACTATCATTAGGCACAAATGAAATTAAAATCTCCAATTTTTTTTTTAGAAAATTCAATGACACTTGACCCTAAAATCAAAAAAATACAAATAGACAAAAAGAAAAAGAAATACGAACTAACATAACTTGAAAAACTAAGAAACTTATAGTGAATATCAAAGATAAAATGCCCTTGAACTGAGCTCGTGGGAGAAGGGGGGAAATTGCAGAGGAGCTGAGCTCGTGAGAGAATGGAAAAAATTACGCCCTTTGCAAGCAAAAGTAGACATAGCTAGATGAACTTTGAAAAATGAGTTTTCTTTGTTTCATGCTAGTCATTTTGTATGTGATTGAAATATTCCTACATGAATCAAAAGATTTATTTGTTTAGCCAACATATAAGTGTTTGTGCAACACGCTAAAATATTGAGGTTCGATGAGTTCAGGTAACAAAAGAGTAAATAAAAGGGTTCACAATAACAATTCATACAAGTATAAGGCTATATCAGGTAAATAGAAGGGCTCACAATACAAACATACAAATACAAGTAGAGCCGTCAAAACGGGCTTAGCCTATGGGGCCGGCCTAACCCAACCCGTTATTAGGGTAGGGTTGGGATAGATTTTTTCAAGCCCATTTAAAACTAGGGCTTATATAAGCCCGACCTATATAAGCCCTTGAGGCTTGGTTGGGGTCAGCACATGGGCCAAAACCTTTTATATAAGGGTAGTTTACAATAATCTCACTAGTATATAATCTAATTACTTAAATACACGTTATGTTGTAATATTATGAATCTTACCAGATTTTGGTTCGTCCAGATACATGTATCTCAGAATATATGGACTCAAAATTAAGTTAATTTGTTATAGATATACTCTATCTAAGTAGATTCACATGTATCTAGGATACATAGAAAAATTTCGTGCCCTCGCCTCCCTCCCATCTTGCTTGTCACTCTTTTATCTCGCTCGCGTATCTGGTATGCAAGATATATGCTAATTATACTAATTTTTTTGCTAGTGTTATTGAAACAATACCCTTGTTTGCCATATTTAATTTTAAAATCTTCTCATTTCTTGATGTTCTAGAATTATAAATTTAAAAAGAAAAAAAAGAAGAGCTAGCCCGCCCTAACCCTTGACTCTTTTAGTGTTGGGTTGAATTGAACATTTTCAGCCCTTCAAAATGAAGAACATGATCCACCCTATCCCTTTAAATTCCTTGGCCCATGAGGCTTGGGCCGGCCCTTTTTGACAGCTTTATATATAAGGCTATATCAAACCATTGTACTTCTTTGTTTAAACCCTAAATAACCCGGCAGCACTACAATCTCTGTCATAGGTGATGGTGGATATGGCTGCTTCAGGCAAGAGTATTTTGATCAGTCCCGATGTAGTTGCAGGTGGCTGTTATTCTGGTGTAGGAACTCCATTGACAGATTACACCGCTTCTCTCATCATCTCTTTTGGTTTCTTCCATGTATGTATCTACTCCGTTTTTTTGGGTGTGATGGTTGTTATCTCAAATCTCAAAATGTGTTTCTTTGCTTAATTTTTTTTTGGCTGTGCTATTGATTGCTATTTGGGCTTCGTCTGAATGGGACTTATAGGTTCTTTTGCGTTGATGAATTTAACTTTCACCTGGACTATTAATTGGAACAGATTGCGCCTTCTTGGCAAAATGCTATTGGAATTAGGGCTTTTCACCAAACTGCATCAGCTTAGATTTTGTTTCTAAATTTGAATGAGTGTTTGCAAGAAAATGCTATTGGAATTTAATAAAAAAGAGATAACCCTAACTTCAATTAAATATGAATTAGGTAAATTTTCCTTCTTGATTTCAACTTTCCACCTCTCTATCTGCTTTGCATGTTCAGTTAATTTGTAATCATATTTCAATAGTTCTAAATTGAGCTAGTAATAGATATAGAAAAATAAACTCCAGTCAACTTACAATGAAGTATATACCTTACTCTGCTTAAAATTCCTTACTTTATCAGCTTCATAGGTCACACAGTGGTTAAACTGGTGTCATTTTGATTACATAAGTACATACTCTCTATCATTAGAGTTGTAATCTTTCTGCGACTGCATTGAATCTTTTAAATGTAATGAAAAGTTTTCGATATGGACTTGAAAGTAAATGTAATTAATTGAGCCTATGATTTGAATTACATGGTCTGTTTCAAAGTATTTGATGCTTCAGTTTCACATATTCAAGCTAACTGTGATTTAATTGATATCTTAAAAATGTATATTTAATGATGTTCTTTATACTAAAAGGACAATTATGATGTTCTTTATACTCATCTTAGGTTTTATTGTTCTCAGGAAATTAATGTCTCTTATGATGATTTAATGAATTTGCGACATATTGTCGCTTGCTCCATTAGCTAGAAACTCCTCAAAAGAATGATTCGCACCAGGGATGTGTCCTTGATGTTCTTAAATTACACTTGTAGTGGAATGTTTCCCAGTGCAGTGTAGTTTACTGCCCGGACCATATCAAAGACGTGGAAGCTTTATGTTTACTATGCTCATAGACTTAGTTCACCACTGTACTACATTGGGTTCAACATCAGACAGTTCAGATGAACCAAATACTCTCAGCATTAAAAAGGTTTTGCATGCCGGTTAGTACGAACATAAAACTGTGCTTGCATCGTTCCTTTTTTCTTTCGTTTTTCATCTTTTAAGATTGTTTGACATATGCACGTAATGTAAATAATACAACCAAATATGGCTAAAATATTACGATTAGAATCTCTTTATATTGCATTAAAAAAGATCCGTAACAGTGAATTTTACTCGGCAAAATAGTTTGAACACGAATCAGCTGAATTTTGCTGTGGTGGCGATACAATTAAGCTAATTTCCCATCAAATGCCATCTGCAGTGACAATTTTATACATAGGAGCTTTAGAAAATCCCAACACTTCAGCTCTTACATTTGCGTATAGAACTTTGGTGTTGCATATGAGTTTGTTTAGAACTCAAAAACTTCAAATCTTTAATCAATATCGAATGTAATGTTCCATTCTTCAGTCACGAACAGTAGGCTTAACCATACAGAAGAGCTTATAATCCTTTTGATGTTGATACGTTCCTTACCATTTCTTTGATTGGAAATATAGATGTTTGCTTACAAAATCTTTTGATGAGAAACTTCTTTCTTCTAAATACATCTGTGCCAGTGATTTCTTTGCATACCAATTCTTACAACAACAATATAAGAAACTAGAAATGTGACTTGAAAGATTTTCATCATTGAATGGATATCTTTCTTTTTCAATACAGTAAACAAATATCTTTTGGTTTGATTTTTCGGCCGTAGTCATCTTCGTCCAAAGCTATTGCGAACTGGGCAAAATTTTCCTTTGAACACATCATTTCTATGACAAGAATGATATTTTTGATTCTGCAGATTCTATGGTTGTTCCACCTAAAGATGTTATTGATACAATGGCTCTGTATGTTCTCGATGGAGGTTGTGCTTTTGAACGAGCCATAATGGATCCTCTCTTCAATTTCTTCTTTGAGCTTGGGTCAAAGAAAAGTACTTACTACATTTGGAGGCTCTATTCTCTTCCTCAGGTAACTTACTGTAGCTATATAGTCTGGATGGATGTTATTGCAGTTAATAGTACTTGTTACATAACTTCATCAATTTCTCTTACAATGGAACTAAATGAATACTAAATCAATGAAAGCAACATGAAGTAATAAAATCAAAGAATGAGATAGTTGGAGAATAGTATTAACAATACTGATACGAGAAATTAGACCATTCTCAGCTCAACTACCTACTAATTGCCTATCATAATCCGCAACTTCCATATCCTCCTATCTACGATTATGTCCTCGATAAATTGTAGGAGTGTCATGTCATGAAATTATTGCTTAGAACTAGCACCAGTAAAAATATGATTTCTATTGTTTGCATAATAAAAATGTAATGAAATAAACAAGAGTTTATAATTTATTCATTGACAATATATGATTTATCATTTAACTGCAATTTAATTATTTGATATTAATCACCTAAAACTGAAAGTAAATAACCTTTTATAACATGTTAATTACATAAAACATTGAGAAATTGTATGAATATATGTATAAATATGAGTTAAATCTAAAACAGATATCGAATATCTGATATGACAAAAAAGGGGATACACAAACACACACATATATAATTTACAAAGAAAAGTAAAAACCGAAGAAAAGCATATATAGAAAAATGATATAAAAGGGTAAAAAATTACTAACCCCTAGACCCACCAAATGCATCAACAATAGCAACACATCTTGCCTGGAACTCATTAGTCCAATGTATGCCAGATGGTTTGTCTTGTACAATCGATGCAACAACGTTAGGTACGTTGTTGGTCAATTTTTTGTCTGAGTTGATGAGTCATAAGATTAAAATTGAAAATATAAGAATCATAATATTTACTATCATTATTATTAAACACCAATCGAGAATTGCCATACTTGACAACAGGGGAATGGGGACGGAAAAACATTCTCCCAAAGCTAGACGAAAGAGAATTAAGAATGTAAAGAATACTCAACACTCTATGAACAGTGGCGGAGCCAGGATTTTTAATAAGGGGGTTCAAAATCTGTAGAAATAGACACAGGAAGTAGCTGAAGGGGGCTCGACATCTACTATATATACATAAAAAAAATATTTTAATCATATATAATTAATATAATTTTCGGTCAAAGGGGGTTCGGATGAACCCCCTTAGTACAAGGTGGCTCCGCCCCTGTCTATGAATATGTGGTACTCTGGAGAAACTTCTTGACCTATTTTTATAGGTGAATTTCCACTAAGGAAAGCTCTCTCTTTAGTGGAAATTCACCTATAAAAGCAGGTCAAGAGGTTTTTCCAAAGTACCCCATATTTATAGAGTGTTGAGTATTCTTTACTTTCTTAATTTTTTTTCCTCTAGCTTTGCAACAATGTTTCGCCGTCCCCATTCCCATGTTGCCAAGAATAACAATTCTTGATCGGTGTTTAATGATATTAAATGTTATGATCCTTATATTTTTAATTTTGATCTTGTGATTTATCAACTCAGACAAAAAGTTGACCAACAACTTAATGTTGTTGCATCAACTTTGCCAGACCAACCATTTCACATGCGTTAGAGTGATGAGTTGCAGACAAGATTGGTTGCTATCTATGAACTTGGTGGACCTAAGAGTTATTAATTTTTCACCCTTTTATTTCACTTTGTCATATTTACGTTTTTCCATTTTCCTTGTAAAATATTTATGTGTATTTGCGTATCCTCCTTTTTTTTGTCTTATCAAATGTTCGGTATCTATTATAGATTTAACTCATATTTATCATAAAATTTCTCAATATTTTATGTAATTGACTTGTTATAAGCATGTTCATTTTCAGGTTTAGGTGATTAATATTTATCAATGAACTTGCAAAACATATTGTCACTAGCTCCATTAGCTTAGAAACTCCTCAAAATAATGATTCGCATCAGGCATGTGTCCTTGATGTTCTCAAATTACACTTGTAGTGGAATGTTTCCTAGTGCAGTGTAGTTTACTGCCCGGACCATATCAAAGATGTGGAAGCTTACTATGCTCACAGATTTAATGGACTACTGTACTTCATCAGATTCAACATCAGACGGTTCAAATGAACCAAATACAATTAAGCAAATTTCCCATCAAATGCCATCTGCAGTGACAATTTTATACATAGGAGCTTTAGAAAATCCCAACACTTCAGCTTGTACATTTGCGCATAGAACTCATAAACTTCAAATCTTGAATTAATATCTAATGTAATGTTCCATTCCATACAAAGAGACTTGTAATATTTTTGATGTTGATATGTTCCTTGTCATTTCCTTGATTGGAAATATAGATAGTTTGCTTACAAAATCTTTTGATGAGAAACTTCTTTCTTCTAAATTCATCTGTGCCAGTGATGTCTTTGCATACCAATTCATACAACAACAATATAAAAAACTAGAAATGTGACTTTTAAAGATTTTCATCATTGAATGGAGAGATTTCTTTTTCAATACAGTAAGCAAATATCTTTTGGTTTGATTTTTTGGCCGTACTTGTCACGGACTTAGAGTCTTACTAACATTCCGTGCGGCAATTGACAACTTACTCACTACTCTTTTCAAGATCTTGTAAGCTCAAGTAAGCCTTTAAGACTACGATCGCTAAGAGAATGCAAAGAAAGTCTTAGAAAGCAAATATCATTGTAACTTTATTTATCCAAATAGTTATTCATTCTCTAACTACACTAATTTCTAATATATGCAAAATTCAAGAGTAATAGTCTTCAAGCAATGCCTACAATATTTGTTGTATAAATGATCTGATGGGCACTTACTCTATGGAAGTAACTTAAAATCGAAAATGCAAAGCAATAGGAATATCAAGAGATTCATAGAGTTTAGGCTAATTAATCAACAATTCAATTCAGCAAAGGTACACATAAATTGAGGGAGCATATTAGAAATCATAGAGTGCTTGCTATAATGGATGTTTGTTGCACCAAGGAATCAAACTCATAGTAGTGACTAATAATGGTCAGTACAAGTGAGAAAAGAGAGACAAGTAGATTATCTTGTTGTGTTTAAAGTTTTGAATTCTGAAAATAAGAAAAGCTTTAAGTAGAAAGGGATTAAGTATTACCAATGATGATGGTGACATATGTTTATAATCTGCTAGAAGTGGCGAAAGTTAGAATTGATGCAAACAAAAGGTTACCAGAAAGTTATAAGATCTCTTCTTGCTAGTTGGAAATATATGAAAATTCATACAACCATAATGAAAGTACCAAGTTTTTAAAGACATTGGACACCATCTTGTTCTGGAAGATGAGCGTCGTGACAATTCTAAAACAATTGAGCAAGCTTTTCTAACTGAATTTGCTGAGACTTCTAATACTAAGAAAAAGAACAATAGCAAGAACAAGGAAGTATAGAAGAACACGGGATTTGATAAGTCAATAAAAAGGGTAAATTTCAATTTAAGAAGAGAGGAAACTCCAGTGTTAAAAAGATTGATATGGCCAAAAAGGATTGTTATTCTTGCTACAAGATGGGTCATTTGACGCAGAATTGCCTGGAGTAGAATAAGGTAACATCATGCATTGTAACCCCTCATTTTGCTTACGTATATAGTACTGCATTAATGATATGTAGACTAAGGTGCCACCGACCACATCGCTAAAGACAAATGATAAGTTCTTTAATAACGTCGGTTGCCAATTGTAGTGTTTTTGGTGTCAAAAAATGTGTTTTGATGTGGTGATTATGTTTTTGATAGCATGACGGCGTTTAGAGACCATTCGAAAGAGAAAAACTTTGAAATTATGATTTTGGAACGTGTGTGGTCTACATTGTGATAGGCTACACCTTTCCGGTTTTTAGATTGAGCTCGAGAATGTAAATTCATTTTGGTTAGATAGAATTGGGATGGGTTGGTAGTCGATTCATGTTTACTTATTAAAACTCATGCCTCAGACCTTATTTTTGGAGTATTTCGAGAGTGCTAGCATGTTATTCTTTGTTGTGTGATCATCTCTTACCTTGTGGTTATTGTCCGTAGTTGTTTTGTGATCATTGGTACTTGGTAGCTTATTATTGGCCTTAGCCTGGTGTAGGCTAGTGCCTTAGCGTTTTGGAGATGATAGGGCGTAGAATTCTTTGACGTCGCTTTGGATGGCTTAGCTTCCTGAAGACTAATGTATCAGACTTGGATTTGATAATGTGAGCCTTATCTAGGCGGTAACATAGCTGCGATAACCTTTTATTCATAATTCCCTTTTTACTACGACCCCAATGATTATGTTGTGACTTTGGGCTTTGCTTGATGATTTGGGGTTGGATTTGATTCGGGCTTGGAGTGATTTGTTGGAAACTTTGGGGTGGACGTCAATCTCTGGTGGTCTTATGTTGGTGACTTGACATGAGACTCTTCTTCGACAGTTCGTATAGCCATAAATTTAAGGTTTGGGCAGATCACCATTTTAGACATAAATTCAAGATCTGGGCACATGACCTTCAGTTGCAATTCAAGTTTTGGGCACATTATTCTCTATTGAGTTGGTACCTAGCTGCATGGTTCTATTGGAATCATTGGATGTTCTATCCGCGATTCGACGTTCGGACTATGCACTCTCCTGTTCATGATTCATAGAATTTCATACTCAGTAGTTATAGCTCTTCTGTGTAATCGTTAGGCTTATAGGGATCTGTTCGGGTGATAATATACTTAAACTTGCACAAAAGTGTACTTTCTGGACTTATGGAGTCTAGTTAGGTTTAGTTAGTTACTTGCTTTTCATTTCCATTCATTCGTAGACTCTTGTGCATTCCTGTTAGATTTTCGTTATCATTTCATTGATTTGACCTTTGCTAGTGTTATTTCTTGCGTTTCATATTGTCTTTACTGTTCAAGCTCAGTTGGTCTATGATGCCTACTGAGTACATGTTGTTTTGATACTCAAACTACATTCTGCATCTGTTTTCGTGATGAAGATTTGAGCACCAGTCATCCGCGTTGATATTGAGCCAATTGTTGAGGTATTCAGAGGCAAGGGTGAGCTTTTGACGTCTTGGATCTGTTTGCCTCTTTTTGTGATAGTTGTTGGCTAGTTTTTAGCATTTGAGACAAGTATGTATATTTTTTGTCTACCTTTGGAATTTGTACTCTAGCTTTTTACATGTGACTAATAGGTTTTGTGTTAGATCTCTTTTGGTTGTATGTATTGGCTTCTGTTCTTATTTTCCGCCGTCTCCTTGAATGATATCATGCATCTATTATTAATTGTTTGTTTCTACCTTATATGCCTGTTACTTGTTCTAGGTTACCAATTGAATTATCTACTGGTGAATTATAATATGTGTCATCTTGACTCGAGTTTTCGAGTCCTGACAAGGGATCCAAGACTGTGTACACGTACACCACCCTCCCAAAAACTTAGGAGATCATACGAAAAAAGAATTGGGGTTTTGTTGAGTACTACCAAAACACTAAAACTATAAAACAAAAAAATTAAAGGAGGAGCATATGGTCAAAAAATTAAATTCCAAATATGTGAAAGAATCTTGGAGAATACTTAAAGTCCAGTCGATGAATAAAATAGGCCAAATGGTCTAGTAGACCCTTATACTTGTATCAAATTGTAAACTGGACCCTTCTACTTATGACTTTGTCAAATAAACACTTAAACTCAATGAAACACAATATTTTAAATACCTTTGACCATTGACCAAACTTATGTGACAATAAATTGCTGAGTTGGAAAAATGCGTGAGGTACGCGCAGGTTAAGAGCGTGAATGGATACTTCTCAATAAAATTATACATATAATCAGAAAAATAATAGAAAAGGGAAAAACAAATTATCCCCTTCCTCTTCTCTTATTCTGAAGAAAAAAAATTACGTCCCCACCGTTCATAATTTTCACCAATTCTTTTTGTAATCTCACTCCATTTGGAAAGAAAGTACTCATCCTTCAAACATCTCACAACAAACATACTAATTGAAAAGAAGAAGAAAATTTCTCTCATTGAAAGCTCAAATTAGAAATGGGTTATCTGAAATAAAAAAGAAACAAATGCTTAAATTCATTTTTTGTTTGAATGATTCTTTGTGCTGTTTTATTTGTCTTCAAATAAAAAACGGGCTACATGATTTGAGCTTTTAATTTGAAGATTCAAATTGAAAACTTCTCTCTAAAATTGAAAGCTCAAATCAAAGGATTGACGGACAGAATTGAGGAATTTGACTTGATATTAGACTCGTAGCTTGGGTTGAAGAAGGAGAATTTATCTTTTCTAGAAAATTGTCAGATGGGAACAATTCTCAAGCTATCACTACTGGTGAATTTTTGTGCTTCAGAGTTCCTGGGTAAGGAAGATGGAAACGGGTGGGAGGTGGGCTTGGATTTGGAGTAAGGGGCGGCTGCTGGGTGACCTCAAAGAGGAAAAAGAATAACTTTTTTTTAATATAATTTATCTTTTCATGCTTGACGTGTCATTAAAAATGACATGGATTTCAGGTGTAATTTGGTTGTATTACACGCACCGTGCTCAAATGAAAAAAAGGGTTAATATACTGTGTTTTGTTGAGTTCAAGGGTTCACTTGATAAAGTTACAAGTAGAAAGGTCAAGTTTACAATTCGACACAAGTACAGGGGTCCACCTGACCATTTGACCAATAAAATAATCAACCTAGAAACTATGATTAACACTTATTGTTAAGCCTATATATATTGGGTGGTATCATGGAGGTGTCGCTGAAGAATTAAATTAGACACCAATGATATCAAAACAATATATAGATTTATTGTGGTGGTATCATTGTGGATCGAAGAAAACTCCAATGATACCATGATAATATATAAATATATTGTGATGGTATCATGGAGGTCTCACGGAAGGATTGAAGCAACAACAATGATACCATAACAATATATATAAAATTAAATTGTGGTGCAACAATAAAGAATATTATGATTTGAGAAAAAATGAATGAAAAAGAAAAAAAAAATTAATCGAAAAAAAGAAAAGGAGAGGAACAAGAAATAAAGAAATTGAAAAATAAAATTAAAAATGCAAAAATAAAAGGAACAAATATAGGAGAAAATGGGGAAATTTGAGGGGAAAAAAAGAGAAAAATAAATAAATAAATGAGAAAAAAAAGGAGTATATAAAATATATTTTTTACTAATTTTGATTTTAATAAATAAGCTAGTGATTTTTTAAATTATTTCTTGTTGTAATCTAATTCTTTAATTTTCCTACATTTTTATTAGTCTAAAAAAAGTTAACTACTATATTTATTTATTTTTTTAAAATATAAAGGTTAAAAGGAAGAAAATATTTTTTCACATGAAAAGAAAGGATGAGCCTTTCCCAAAATAAAACAAAAAAGACAAAACACAAAAGAGCGCTGACGTCATGCTGAGAAAAGAAAAAATAGCTATTTTAGGTAATTATTGAAGCGACATCAAGGTAAAAGGATATGAATATGTAATTAATTTGCTGATATGGGGCATGAGCTTAGTTTTGGTGTGAAAGACCTTAAATCAGCCTAGTGCTAAATAGGCCCTACATACCTTATCTATTATGCCAGTTGAGAGCTGCTATTCATACTTAACAAATTGCTCTCTTTCTGCACATTCTTGATAAATTTTCCACTTCCATAGACATCAAAAACAACAAAAACAGAGATGTCACCAAGTGTTTGCTCATCAATTTCCATTTCTAAGTTCATCTTAGATCAACCATATCTTCATATGTTAGAAACCAAATGCACCACTATGAGAGACCTTAAAAAGATTCATGCTCATCTCATAAAAAGTGGTTTAATCAAGGACAAAATAGCATCTAGCCGCGTCCTTGCATTTTCAGCCAAGTCTCCACCTATTGGTGACATCAATTATGCAAACTTGGTTTTCACTCACATAGAAAATCCAAATCTTTTCACTTGGAATACTATCATTAGAGGTTTCTCAGAGAGTTCAATTCCACAATATGCAATTCATATTTTCATTGAAATGTTGAACAATTCACAAGTACAACCGCACTTGCTTACTTATCCTTCGGTTTTTAAGGCATATGCTCGAGGTGGTCTTGTGAAAAATGGAGCTCAACTTCATGGGAGAATCATCAAACTAGGCCTAGGATTTGACACATTCATAAGAAATACTCTGTTGTATATGTATGCGAGTTGTGGTTTTTTGGTTGAAGCAAGGAAATTGTTTGATGAGGATGAGACTGAGGATGTTGTTTCTTGGAATTCCATGATCATGGGCCTAGCTAAATCGGGAGAAATCGATGGTTCTTGGAGGTTGTTTAGTAAAATGCCAACTAGAAATGATGTTTCTTGGAACAGTATGATAAGTGGTTTTGTTAGAAATGAGAAGTGGAATGAAGCATTGGAACTATTTAGCACAATGCAAGAGGAAAATATTAAGCCTAGTGAATTCACTTTAGTGAGCTTGTTGAATGCTTGTGGACACTTAGGAGCACTTCAACAAGGGAATTGGATTTATAAGTATGTTAAGAAGAACAATGTGGAGTTGAATGTCATTGTTGTTACTGCAATTATAGACATGTATTGCAAGTGTGGAAATGTTGAAATGGCGTGGCATGTTTTTATAAGCATCTCAAATAAAGGGTTGTCTTCTTGGAACTCTATGATTTTGGGCTTAGCTACTAATGGATTTGAGGATGATGCGATTAAGCTATTCGCGAGGCTACAATGCTCCATTCTGAAACCGGATTCTGTGAGTTTCATCGGTGTACTAACCGCGTGCAATCACTCTGGATTGGTAGATAAAGCTAAAGACTACTTCCAATTAATGAAAAAAGAATATGGTATTGAACCATCAATCAAGCACTATGGTTGTATGGTCGATATTCTTGGTCGAGCAGGACTAGTTGAAGAAGCAGAAGAGGTTATAAGAAGTATGAAAATGGAACCTGATGCTGTCATATGGGGTTCTTTGTTATCGGCTTGTAGGAGCCACGGGAACATGGAGTTGGCCAGATGGTCAGCTGAGAATTTGCTTGAGTTGGATCCAAATGAAAGCAGTGGCTATGTTTTGATGGCAAATATGTATGCAGCCACGGGCTTGTTTGAAGAAGCTATGGATGAAAGGATATCAATGAAGGATAAACATATCGAGAAAGAACCGGGCTGCAGTTCAGTAGAAATTAATGGTGAAGTTCATGAGTTTGCTTCTGGTAGGAAGTTAGATTCTGAGTTCCATGATATATATTCTTTGATGCACTAAACAGAATTAGGAACTTATAGTCTACTTAGAGTCATTGTACACATAAAACAGTATCATTTGTCACACACCTTTTATGAAATGTCAGCAGAACTAAGAGGCTGCAAATTTAGAGTAAATTTCATGTCAATCAAAAAACTGATCAATAGGAAAACCATCTAACAGATTAATTAACCGACTTAAGCTAGACCAACTGCCACTAACTCTACTCTAACTAACCATAACAGATTACAGCTAAGGCACAGCTGTACTAGTCGTTAATTCCTCAACACCCTCCCTCAAGCTAGGTGTTATGAACAGATTCTTCAAGCCTGGTTTGTTCATTAAGTAGGAACGATGTACGTGAGTAAGTCCCTTGGCAAGCTCATCTGCGAGTTGCTCAGAGGAAAATAGATGCAGAAGATGCACAAGGCCTAGCATGCTCACAGCAACACTTGATGATTGTATGTAGATCTATTTTCTCTCTCATTGATGAATAAATACCACTTAAAGATTCAACAACTTTCCCTTCTCATCTCTCACCTTGAGCAAAGGGACCTTACAAAATAATTTCACTTCCCAACTCATTTTTTTACCTCCTTGCCACTGAAGACACCTCCAACCCTTCTTGTTATCACATAAATATTATGCCCAAGAACACCAAGACACCGAGCAATTACACTGTGCGTATTCTCGGGAAACTGAGTTGAAGCGTAAACAACCATGGTCTTGTCCTCATCCGGCCTTTGGGTATATTAGAGCTGAATATTCCATTTGCAGCAAGTCATGCTTCATCTTAAGAAAGTCATAATAGACAGTTGTACGACTCGAAAATTACAACCTCCTTACTGAAAGCAATTAAAAAGAAATTTTAGAACTTGTATGATTCCTCTAGACAAGTAATGAAATACTATCGTTTTTATTTTACTAAGAAAGTGATTACTGTAAGGTGAAGAAGTTTATAATTCAATATATCATATATGGCTCAGAAGCTATTTTTTATATTTTACAAATTTGTACATGTCTTGGTATCCATAGTAAAAAGAACATCATTGTAGTATACTAGGCATGTACCACGTCAACAAAACACAAGAAAGATATTGACTGTTGGTATAAAAAGAAGTGGCATTAGACCCAAGTGATGCATTTTAAAGTCGTAGGGCCTAGGACCAAAATTCAACAATACAAGCTATTACATACATAGTTCAATAGCTTTCACTTCCCGACTTGAACGGAGAAACCTTCGATGTAATGACCCGAAAGGTTATTTTGGTAATTTTTCGTGGAAATGACTATTTTGCCCTTTCGATAGTTGCCCCGAGTCCCATGTTTTGTGGTTGTAAAGTTGGTTTGAGGAAAAATTGGTAAAAGTTGAGTTTTTGAGAAGTTGAGTTTTTATGAGTTAAAGTTGGTTAAAAAGTGCTTTTTCGAGTCAGTTGGAGTTTCGGAACTCGGATCGAATTTCCGTCGATTCCGACAGTTTTAGAATGTCGAAACGGATCTGTGTGAAGTTACGGAGTTGAATTTGGAGTTGAAACGAATAATTGAGGTCCTAAGTTGCTAAAGTTGTGAAATTTTGATAAAGAGTTGACTTTGGTCAACATATGAGGTTCCGAGGCTCAGATTGAAATTCCGAGAGTACC
>NC_064292.1:10456758-10529819 GCF_019186545.1 Solanum stenotomum | reverse complement strand
TGGTGTGTGGATTTTACCTATTTGCCCCTCTTCATGTGATATATGATCTATTTGCTCTTATATGAGGATATGAGGTTGATGTTGAGACACTGTTGGATATATCTGTTGATTATGAATTGTGTAGTATAGGTTGTTGGTTCGCTGTTAGAATGAAGTTTCGGTGGTTCGGTTGGGATTGAAATGAGTTGTTTATAGCTGCTAGTTTAGCTTAGTTTAGTGTTACTTGCGAGTACCTGTTGCTTTTGGTACTCACCTTTGCTTCTACACAGTTATGTAGGTCGACAGCTCTATCAGATCCGACTTTTTACTCATCTTCAGATTAGAGCTTCCAGACTTACTTGAGAGGTAGCGGTTCATTCCAGACGTGCCCTCAAGTTATCTATATTTACTGTTTTGTTCTATTCTAGAACTTTACTATGATACTTGTATATTTTATTCAGATTCTATATTAGAGGTTTGTACATGTGACAACCAATTCTGGGGTTATGTTGAGTTTATTTAAAGACTTCCGCTTATCTTTCTATCTTATTCTTGTTTTATTAATTCTGTATCATCGGGTTTTTGGGTGTTAGGCTAACGTGTCCGGTGGGGTTTGGGCACGTGCCATCACATCCGGTTTTGGGGTGTGACAGAAACTTTTCACTTCCCAAATGATCACCGAGCCTTGTCAAGATCCTGACAAGGAAAAAGTAATATCTTTCCTTATAATCTATGACCATAATGCCAATACCTCTCTTGTGTAATACTTAAAACAACTTTTTTCCTAATGTACCTTTGGGTTCCATTAGAGTTGTATGTTCCATTTGCATCAAGTCATGCTTCATCTCAAGGAAGCCATAGTAGACGGCTGCACGACTTGGAAATCACAACCTCCATACTGAAAGCAATTAAAAAGAAATTTTAGAACTCTAAGGCAATCCCCGTGTTACAATTACAGACCACACACAGTCTGTAATTGTAACAAAGAGTAGTAAGTAAGACGGCATCATACTTTGAACAGCTTGTACCACTCGAAGATATACTTTTCCCTCATGCTAAATTTCAATTGTTCCCAAGTATGAATGACATCAATTCCCTCTACTTCTATAGTGACAACAGATCTTCGTTATACTAATAAGAAAAGTTTCATTCTTGACATGGGATGGTTGATGCTTACAAGAACTAAATACTTTCGATTAAACATGGTTGCACAAGCTACATATGATGTCTTTCGCAATTGAGATTTGAAGTTAAAACATGATACGAGTATAAGTCACTAAGCAATGAGAAACCAATTCAATACCAGCTACCATCCAAGAATTATATAATGCATAACAATTAGCTGCAAGTCTATAACACATCTAATTCTGCCAATGGAAGTTTACTTTTTCCTAATACTCCTGTCATTAACCGTGATTATCTTTTCTAAAACTTAGATTCTCTATGGAATATAAAAATAAAGCTACGCGTTTGATGATGAGCACGATCTAATTTATATTCTGAAAAGAATATTAAACGTCATTAATATCAAAGATATATATCATTCTAATGATCACAAAAATTTATGTATAAAAAGTTCAAAGCATAAACTTAATGTTTACGGTAGGCCGGTATTAGTCATAGTAGACCGGTATTGAAAAAGACAATCAAACCAGAAATCTTGCATTATAGTCTTCATTGTAACTTTATTCATATATCGAGTGACTTTTAAAGATTGTTAGCGTTATCTTACAATAGTGAAAAATTTTTTTTTGCGAAAATTGATGATGTGAGTGTAATACTAATATTAGTAATAGGTATTTGAAAATGACAATTAAATAAGAAATAAATAAAGCTAAATTTTGTGCTAAACTCTCAAATCATCCAATCAAATGACTTGTAAGTACATGATATATATCTTTCAAAATACTGTCTTTTTTATTTACCTAATTATAGTTAATTAATATATATTAAATTTATAACTTAAAATAGTAAGTTTTTTATTAGATAATATTTATATCAATTTCTATGTCGGCCACGCATGTGATCAACGCAAAAAAATTAAAATTTATTATTAAACAACTATTTGATATAAATAACTATTTTCAATTTATTTCTTTTAAGAAAAAAAATATCAAAATGGCGTTTCGATGAATAACTATCTGCATTTTACATGTGATCAAAGAAAAAAAATTCAAAATGCAGATAGTTATTCAGCGACAAAACTGCGAAACTATCTTTATTCGCTTACACTTTGGTGTCAGACCACATTCAAGCAACGGTCTATAATTACAAATATAAAGATTTCTTTTATAAATCTAAACATATTTCCTTGACTTCACAGAAGCAATAGATGATACACACTGATCAAAAAGATATACAGAAAAAGAATAAACTAAAAATGAAAAGATACTAAAGAAATAGAATAACTTACATCTATTGAAGCACCACTTGTTTTAATCATTACAGGTTCTCCCAATCAACATTTATGGTGGAAATATGAGCTATTTTTGGTCAATAGCCGTTGTTTGAGCAATAGACGCTCCACACTGCTCGACAAGATATAAAAAAAGGAAAAGAATTAGCAAAAAAGCAATGTGAAGTAAACAAAAATAAAAAGCTTCTCAGGGTAAAGAATAACTTACATTTATTAGAGCACCATTTGTTATAATTATTACAAGTATTAATCATCGATATCTAAGATAGGAATTTGAGCAATATTTGTCCAGTATTTCCCCTTGTCAAATTCTAGTAGTGGTGTGAGCAATAGGCAGTCGCGAATAGTTAGTTTAGAGAGGGAAGAGGGCATCCCTTTTACTGGAAGAAATTGGAGCCCAAGGCAGGCATGGATGGCCAGCTCAGAGAGGGAGGAGGGCAGTGCTGATTCGGAAAGTGATTGGAGATTATGGCAATGAACGATGCGTAGACTTTGAAGCGAAGTGAGGTGCCAAAGATGTAGTGAACGGAGCTCATTATGGTAACTTAACCTTAGCTCAGAAAGAGAGGAGGGAAGCCGCCCTTCTTCCAACATTGACTGAATTTGAGGTAAATAACCAGTAGATAGATATTTAAGAGAGGTGAGGCTTTTGAGATCCTGGCTGCTTAGTGTTTTCAGATTGTATATGCTAAGAGTTGTAATAGAGGAAGGCAACTCCCAATGTTCGATCTCTTCATCACTGCCATCATTTTGGATCTCTAACTTTATGAGTCTCGGTAAAAGCCACTCCTTTCGTCCATTCACCAGTTTCGTGCAATGAATGATCCCAAGTTGTTGTAAATTGAAGGGCAATCCTCCATCAGGAAAGGACTCTATTGCTGGACAATATTCCAGTTGTAGTTTCTTAAGAGATGGAAGGAGTTCCTGCATACGTTCTGGCAGCCACTTCAGCTTCGAACAGTACCAAATATGCAATGACGTTATCTGGGTCCCCCCACATGGCACCGAAAGTTTTTCAAGATAATCACAACTCAAAAAATTGATTCCTTCAGGGGCAGTAGGAATCATAAACCGAGTAAGATTGGGGCAACAGTAAACTGTCAATTCGCGTGCTCTTGGGAGCAACTCAGGTGATATATCATCTATACAATCACATTCTTCCAGTGTCAAATCCTCCAGAAACATATTACAATAACTCGTCTCACCAACTGGCTCCTCCGATTTCAGTTCCTCGCAACAAGATATTCTCATTATCTTCAGGGAACTGGGTAGTATGCTAAAAGGTAAGGGGGTAAGAGAGTTACAACCAACAATATCTAATTCAACAATCTGCTTCATTCCCTCAAGTTGGGATTTATCCAAATTGAGTTCAGGACATTTTGAAATTCTCAATTCTTTCAGAGAACAAAGATTTTCAGGCAACTTCCCCACCAACTCCGGACAATTTTTAATTGAAAGCTTCTCAAGTTTAGGGAACTCGCCACTTCCTAGTTTGTGCCATTGCTTCCACTCCGGCATAGCTTTAAATTTAAGCTTCTCAAGAGAGTTAAAAGGCTTTTTGGAGGATGAACTGCCATAGAATTCTTCCGTTACCTCTGTTATTCCATTCATCTCACTAATGGAAAGGAATTTCAAACAAGGGAGTTGTCCTAGTGCTGGCAAGGAATAACAGTCCTGGCAGTAGCTAAGAGACAATTTCACCAGCTTAAGAAATGAATGATCAGCTAGCCAATTTGGAAATTTTGTCCCTCTATATCCGGTGATTTCGACTTGTTTTATGTTTGTGTGTGGACGTAGCTCATCAACTATGTCTCTTTCAGTTTGTGAATTGTCAGCAGTACTACGTTCACTCCAATGCAAAGTTAACGTGTCAACATGATTCTTCTCCCTCATCTTTGCCTTCAAAGCTTCCCTTCTATCAACCACATTTTGCAACGCTATTGATAGAGATCCATACAAGTTATGCAGTTCACCCAAATCTTCCATGCTCGATCCACCAGGACCGCCTAGATGAAACGTGGCTCCCACTAGCACATGGAGACTTTTCAACTTGCTCAGATGTAGCGGCATCTTCAACCGATAAGTGTTGCTTATGTCAAGATGATGCAAGTTAATCAACTTCTCCATCTGCAGTGGTAGCTCCTCAAGAGAAGAACAATATGACAAGAGAAGTGTCTCCAAGTTATACAACACACAAATGGAATCTGGCAACTTTTCAATCATTGTCGAGGAAAGGTCCAAAAGTCTCAGGAGCTTTAATTTGATAAACAAGTCATCCGGCAACTCCACAAACGGATAATGTGACAATGATAATGCCCTTAAGGATGTTAGTCTTGTCGATACGTTATGCAGTATGTTATGCATCACCCTCTTGCTTAGCTGATATGAGTAGACTGGAATCAATGTCCTCAGCTGCTCTGATTTGGAATAGGACATATGCTGACTTTGTTCTAACATATGAGATCCTTTGTTCTCTTCCAACCTAATACAAAGTTTAGAAGATGCAATTTGGGCCAAATCATTCACAAGGTCATGCATTAAGAATTTCTCTACGTCTCTTTTAGAAGACGCTGGAACCATTTCGAATAGTGATCTTGATCTCAACTCAAGAAAATATTGATTACCTGAACGAAACTGTTGTACAAGACCATTAGCAATCCACAAGTGAATAACTTGGTCTTTGCAGAATGGAGAATCTTTGGGATATATTGCACAATAAGCAAAACATTGCTTCAAATATGCAGGAAGATCATTGTAGCTCAACATCAACGCTGGTAATATACCATTCAAACAACTTGGAAGCTCCCAAATTTCGCTTCTTAAAATGTCTCTCCACTCATCCACCTCTGATTTGCAGCGTAAAGTACCAGCAAGTGCCTTTAGAGCTAAAGGCAACCCTTTGCACTTGTCTGCAATTTTTCTTCCAACCTCTTCAAATTCTGGATGTTCCTCAGGATCCCTGTTTTCTAGTGCATGCCGTTTGAATAAAGCCCAAGAGACTTCACTAGACAGAGTTCCCATGTTGATTGCTCCGCTACCCATCATCGAGGCAACATTCTCCTTACGTGTAGTTACAATGATCTTACTTCCCAAATCTCCTTGTACAAAAAGATTTCTCAAGTCATCCCACTCGTTATAGTTATCATTCCACACATCATCAAGGACAACAAGAAACTTCTTTCCCTTCAGGCTTTCCTTCAATTTGACTTGTAGCTGATTAAGATTGTCATCAACCTTTAAGCCAATTTCTTGAAGTAACCCTTTTGTTATTCTGAAAGCATCATATGCCTCAGAAACACAAAACCAAGCTTTCAAACCAAAATGGTCCTTCACCTTTGCATCATTGTAAACGGCTTTAGCAAGTGTTGTCTTACCCACGCCGCCCATTCCAACGATAGGAACTACAGCCAGATTTTTTCCATTTGCATCTTCAGACAATAAACGGACAATCAAATCCTCTATTTCCTTGTGCCTACCAAAGATATCAGAATCATCAACCAAAGAAGTTGAAGGTGTTCTAGTTTCTTGTTTAGTCGAACCAAAATTCTCCTTTAAGCCAAGGTCACCAATTTGCTCTTGCAAATCTTTCAATGTTTCAATAGTGTCTTCCAACTTCTCCTTTATGTTAAGGAAAAAATCATCACTCAAGCACAGGTTAAGGTCACTTACTTGCTGGTTGCTAGTTTCTGCAAGATTTTGATGCTGACCTTCAACCTTAAGTCTCAAAGCCTCATAGTTGACCTCTTCCATTAAGTTTTCAGCAGAGTCGACAGCATGTCGAAACTCATTAAGCCACTGGCTCACATAATGATTTGATGCCTGCTTACTCTCTGCATCACTTAGCACAGCTTGAAGACCAAGCAAAGTCATTCTCAGCTTCTTTAAGAGACGAACATCATTCTTATGCTTCTGAAACATGTTGAGCAGCTCACCCTGAGGTGCAAGCCTATCAAAGAGAACATTCAAAGCTGAAGAGAGAAATGCACCACCAACTGCTAAGCCAACCTCCATTTCTGAAATCTGCAAAGCAAAACACAAAATGATTTTAAGAAATTTGAGAAGATGAATGTTTGTATCTTCAATTACTAACAACTTTACTTTACCTGTTGAATGCTAAAAGTAATTTGCAAACAAGAATGATCACTGATTTCTCTCTCTCTCTTTTGCTAGTAAATTTGCAAACAAGAAGTTGTAATTGGTACAACTGTGTTTGCTAGTGCCTATTCATTGCTATCTCAATTGAGTAATTGAGGGTAGTTGGGAGACGTTGTAGAAAATGGGGACCATTTAGAGACCAAAGTCTTGTATCATTTAAACATCAATACAAGGCTCAGTTGTGCTATTTTTACATTTTCAGCCAAATACGTAAAAGTGTGCAACACACTCGCGGATAACATCTCAATATTTGAATTGCACAAAATTACTTTCCTGGGATGTTTGACAATTAATGAGTCTTGTTTTAAGGCTTGTAGTCCTTATTTGAAAACTAATTATTTGAATAAAAGTATATATAAATCCTCAATATATCCATTTGATCTCCGACTACTACGATCGTGGGAGCTGGATACCTTCTTGCATTATGTTAAGGTGGCGGAGCTTGTCTATACAGTCAAGAAGTGGACGAATTCTATCATTGAAAGATGCAACAATGGAAGGATGAACAAATGGATATTTTGTGGATGAACAAATACGTGTGAGAATGATCAAATATATCCCTACATAAATGTTGAATTGAATTTTTCACTTTTGTTAGAAGAAAAAGGGTATATGTGAGTTATTTGTATAGCAATAGAGGTATATGTGAGCCACTTTTTTAACGAGAGTCATATTAACTTTATATTCCAAAGTTAAGAAGTATGTTAGACCCTATGAGTCAAAACTCAAGAGAGAAATACACCACCAACTGTCATTTTTTTCTCCTTTCAAAAGTAAGACTTTTCAAACAACATGAAGACAATGATAAATTGAAGCAATTAATTACTTTCTCAATTCAATAATTGAAACAAGAGAGGAAGGGTAATTTATTAGGGATGTAGAAAGGGGGGCCTAGGTGAGGGACTCAAAAATAAAAGAGTTTAAAATGATAGATTTCTACACAATTCATTATAGCGTTAAAAGGGACCTATCATATTAAAAGTTCTTTCTTTTATTTTTTATTTTTTATTTTTTTTAAAATCATTCTTGAAAATATTATTGATGAATTTTGAATTGAACAGAACTTTTAATTAAATTCCATGTGGTTACCTTTTAAATCAAAATAATCTCTTTTTATAATCACTCATTATGTGTGATCTTTTCTATTGAACTTACTGCATAAATGCATCGAAAGATTTTAATATGTTAATATTTATGTATTCTACAAAGTAGAACCTCTTTGATACTTTTAGTTTGTCCATGATTTATCGAAAATTTAAGATCACAAAATTTAAAAAATACATATTTTTAATTTAAAATCATAAATTTAAAAAATCTCTTTTTATTTCTTAAAATTTGTGCTCAAATAAGCTAGAACACATAAATTGATTGAGGTTAGTACATCAATTTTGCGATCATGTGCGCACGCGCTCTATATATATATATGTATATATTGATTGTTTGGGTTATTGTGATGTAGTGGAAAAGGACATGAGGCCAAGACAACACAAGTTGTGCCAAAAGTAATTGATAAAATTTAATGGTCACCAATCAACTTACCTACCCCTCTTAATTACACATCAAAACCTAACAGATATTAAATTGAGACTTTTTAAAAAAAAAAAGAAAAAAGAAGAAAAAAATTTAAAGCTAATTTATTTTGGATATGTTGTATTTTTTTTTTGTATCTGTGGAAAAAAAATTTGGGGCATATGTACTAAATTTTACAAGAAATTTAGTAAAAATAAATTTGACCATCAAAATAATAAATCCAAATTAGCCGTTGAATCAAAGCAGCCAAAAAAAAAAAAAATACATGTGAGAAGATCAAATATATCCCTACATAAATGGTTTTTTCTAAAAAATAAAATTTAAATTGATTTTTTTAATTTTTTTTTAGAGGAAAATGATATATGTGAGTCATTTATATATGTAACAATAGAAATATATGTAAGCCACTCTTTTAAGGAGAATTATATCAACTTTAAATCACAAAGTTGAAAAGTACATCAAGCCCTTTTTCTCTAAAAAAAAATAATACATGTGCTAGTTGTATTATATAATTTATTGGGGAGTTATATCATTTTTTCTCCTTTAAAAAGTAAGACTTCTCAAACAACAAGAAGACAATGATAAATTGAAGTAAATTCATTACATTCTCAACTCAATAATTGAAGCAAGAAAGGAAGGCTAATTTATTAGGGATGTAGAAAGGGGGGCCTAGACTCAAAAATAAAGAGCTTAAAATGATAGATTTCTACCTCGCATATTATAGTGTTAAAAGGGACCTACAATATTAAAAATATGCTTACTATATATTCTTGAAAAGTGCTTTTCTTTTGTTTCAAAAAAAAAAAAAGAAAAAAAAGAAATCAATCTTGAAAATATTATTGCTAAATTTTAAATTAAACATAGCGGAATTGCTTGTTTAAAAGGTACTATACATTCTGGTAAATCTTCACACTTTCTTCCTTATATTTTCTACTTACTAAATTTTGTTGGGGATAAAGATTAATGAATATAAGGCTGTAGAGAACATGTTCTCTACAGCGATAGATAATTCATTACAACGTTTATCTTGTTTTGTATAGTTGATAGTTATTAAAAAGAAAAATCCAACATCATTTTTAAAATTCTTTTCTCTTCTCATTAAATAAAATTAATAGTCCGAAGAATAAGTTAAGTTATGAGTGTTTGTTATGAATGGGCCTAGACCACTATTGGCGAAGAAGCCCAATACCAGATTAAGTGGCTATGTGTGGGATCCGGGTTGATAAATAGTCTTTTGAGAGCAAAATAGGTTTATGCGAATTATGATTATGCTTAGGCAAAGGCAATGCTTCGCATCCCCAATTCTCTCTTAGTTCCCTCATCCCTTCTTCTTTATAGTTACTGTTATTGTTCGTGTTTTTCATATTGTAATTGCTCATTTTCGTATGAATCAAAGCTTATTAGTTTGTTCTCTGTGTTGTTTGTTATTGAATTGAGAAAATCACTACAACCATTTTAGTGTTTGTTACAGTGTTGGTCACTGCCTATTTGAGATTTGGATCATGACACTAGTTATAACAATCACATTTTGTCTGATGACATAAAAGAAAAAAAAAAAGCAATCACACTATGCGTATACTCGGGAAGCTGAGTTGAAGCGTAAACAACCACATTCTTGTCCTCATCCGGTCTTCGGGAACATTAGAGCTGGATGTCCCATTTGTAGCAAGTCATGCTTCATCTCAAGGAAGGCACAGTAGACAGCTGCGCGACTTGGAAATCACAACCTCCTTACCAAAAGCAGTTAAAAAGAAATTTTAGAACTCTTCAACAATCCACGCATTGCAATTACAGGCCAACGCACACACGTCTCTCTATATAGATAGCTCATAGCTATACATGAATGATTCCTCTAGACAAGTCGTTTTATTTGACTAATAAATTGATTACTGCAATATAACTGAGACAACAATTGGACGTTGTATTGTTCCAGAAATCTTGAAAATGGAAGTTTACTTATTTTCTAAAATTTCTGATTGTTATCCGTGATTATCATTTTTAAAATTTAGATTTTCTATGGAGCTTTAATATAAAGCTATTTATATCCTGAAAAGAAAATTAAACGTCACTAACAGCAAAGTATCCAAAACTCGGTTTTAAATGGCTGTTGGGATGAATTCTTCTACTCTTTTAATGTTCTTTGTATCTTGGATGTCATCGGAATTGAAGGCGTGAAGATAGAAATGGGTTCCAGAGAATTTTGAAACCGCCTTTCGCTGTCTGATGAGAGTCCCAATGAAGGAAATCTATTTTGCTGATTTATGAGAGTGCAAACTATTACTACAAAATAAGCATCATTGTAACTAAAACATGAGTAAATCATTATTTTGTTAACCTTGAAGTCATCCCGAGCATGATATACTTTCTTGACAAGAAAAGAGGGTCTTAATAGTCAAGTAAGATGAAGACTGAGATTTATCACAAGAATATTTGAATTGCTATTGTGATGAATCTCCAAAGGCGATACACATTCTACTGACATATATTAAGCAATCGACTTTCTAGAGAAAATTATCTCAATTCCAATGTGTACTAGATTTCTTTTACAATGTTCGAGTGCAAATATAAAGAGACGTAACCAAAAGATTTAACAAAGCAAAAGAATTAAGAAACAAGCTAAGAGAAGTAACCAAAAATCAAAATATCTCTAAATCTACTTCATTCCCTCAAGTTGGGGTAAACAGTTCAGCATCATCAAAAAGAGGAGAATCAAAAACTTCAAACCTTTTTAAACTTTAAAGTCGGATAGGTGTCTCCAAATTGAGTTCAGGACATCTTGAAAGCTTCTCAAGTTTAGGGAACTCGACACGTACATGCCATTGCTTGCACTCCGGCATATCTTTAAATTCAAGCTCCTTTTCAACATTACACCAAAAATATGTGTTAGCTTGGGTAAGAAATTAGCTCAGTGGAATCTGAATTTGGTGATAGCAACTTAGCAAACACTTCATAAAAGCATTTTACAATTTCTCCGTTATTATAGAAGCAAGGCATGTATGACAATTAATGAGTCTTGTTTTAAGGCTTGTAGTCCTTATTTGAAAACTAATTATTTGAATAAGTATATATAAATCCTCAATATATCCATTCGATCTCCGACTACTACGATCGTTGGGAGCTGGATACCTTCTTGCATTATGTTAAGGTGACGGAGCTTGTCTATACAGTCAAGAAATGGACGAATTCTATCATTGAAAGATGCAACAATGGAAGGATGAACAAATTGATATATTGAGGATGAGCAAATACATGTGAGAATGATCAAATATATCCTTACATAAATGTTGAATTGAATTTTTCACTTTTGTTAGAAGAAAAAGGATATATGTGAGTTATTTGTATAGCAATAGAAGTATATGTGAGCCACTTTTTTAACGAGAGTCATATAAACTTTATATTCCAAAGTTAAGAAGTATGTTAGACCCTATGAGTCAAAACTCAAGAGAGAAATACACTACCAACTGTTATTTCTCCTTTCAAAAGTAAGATTTTTCAAACAACATGAAGACAATGATAAATTGAAGCGAATTCATTACTTTCTCAATTCAATAATTGAAGCAAGAGAAGAAGAGTAATTTATTAGGGATGTAGAAAGGGGGGCCTAGGTGGGGGACTCAAATATAAAAGAGCTTAAAATGATAGATTTCTACACAGTTCATTATACTGTCAAAAGGGATCTATCATATTAAAAATATGTTTACTTTACATTCTTGAAAATTTTCTTTCTTTTATTTTTTTTTTAAAAAGAAATCATTCTTGAAAATATTATTGATGAATTTTGAATTGAACAGAACTTTTAATTAGATTCCATGTGGTTACCTTCCTCAAGGACATTTGATTATTTTATATTTATTTAGATTCCATGTGGTTATCTTTTAAATCAACATAATCTCTTTTTATAATCACTCATCATATCTTTTCTATTGAACTTACTGCATAAATGCATCGAAAGATTTTAATTAGTTAATATTTGTGTATTCTACAAAGTAGAACCTCTTTGATACTTTTAGTTTGTCCATAATTTATCGAAAGTTTAAGATTACAAAATTTAAAAAACACACATATTTTTAATTTAAAATCATAAATTTTACTTTTTATTTCTTAAATAATTTTGTGCTCAAATAAGCTAGAACACTTAAATTGATCAAAGTTAGTACATCAATTTTGCGATCACGCGTGCTCTCTCTCAATATATATTGATTGTTGGGTTATTGTGATGTAGTGGAAAAGGACATGAGGCCAAGACAACACAAGTTGTGCCAAAAGTAATTGATAAAATTTAATGGTCACCAATCAACTTACCTACCCCTCTTAATTCCACATCAAAACCTAACAGAAATTAAACTGAGAATTTTTTTTTAACTCTTTTTTTAAAAAAAATAATAAAAATTTAGAGCTAATTTTTTTCGGATATGTTGTATTTTTTTTGTATCATTAAAAAAAATAAAATTGGGCATATGTACTAAATTTGACAAGAAATTTAGTACAAATAAATTTAATCATCAAAATAATAAATCCAAATTAGCCGTTGAGTCAAAGAAGCCAAAAATAAATACATGTGAGAAGGATCAAATATATCCCTACATAAATGGCTTTTTCAAAAAAATAATTTTAAATTGATTTTTTTTTATTTTCTTTAGAGGAAAATGATATATGTGAGTCATTTATGTAATAATAGAAGTATATGTAAGCCATTCTTTTAAGAAGAGTTATATCAGCTTTAAATCACAAAGTTAGACCCTTTTGTTTAGAAAAAAAATAAATACATGTGCTAGTTGTATTATATAATTTATTTAATATTATTTTTATACATAATAAACCATCGTGTTAACGATACGGAAATGCACCACCAGACAGGGGCGGAGCCACCTTATACTGAGGTGGTTCATCCGAATCTCCTTCAGCAGAAAATTATATTATTTATACATGGTTAAAATATTTTTTTTCTGTATATATAGTAGATGTTGAACCCCCTGCAGCTACTTCGTGTGTCTATTCTACAGATTTTGAATCCCTTTATTGAAAATCCTGGCTCCGCCGCTGCCACCAGACACCTACTTTCATTTTTTTTCTCCTTTCATAAGTAAGACTTTTCAAACAACAAAAAGACAATGATAAATTGAAGCAAATTCATTACATTCTCAACTCAATAATTGCAGCAAGAAAGGACGGCTAATTTATTAGGGATGTAGAAAGGGGAGCCTAGGTGAGGGACTCAAAAGTAAAGAGCTTAAAATGATAGAATTCTACCTGGCTTATTATAGTGTGTTAAAAGGGACCTACAATATTAAAAATATGTTTACTTTACATTCTTGAAAAGTTCTTTCTTTTATTTATTTTTAAAAAAAAAAATAGAAATCATTCTTGAAAATATGATTGATGAATTTTAAATTTAACATAACGGAATTCCTGGTTTAAAAGATACTTTACATTCGGGTAAATTTCACATTGAAAATTAGGTTCAAAGATTGAAATTTCACAAATATTTTCAGTTTCTGTATCCTAGTGAAAAATTAACATTTATTTAATTCCTTCATGGATGTTTGACGATCATGCAAAAGAAACAATAGACAAATGAAAACTGATAGGACGACAATGTTAATTTGCTTTTATTACGCTCATGATCTGTAATTGTTGTGATCTAGAATGTCAATTCATGATTTACTATGATTGGTCAAAAACATTTTATCATCTTAATAGGACGTGACAATAATTTGTTGTAATTTAGTGTGAGATTGTTTTACCCTACAGAATGCGATTTGAATTTAGTCGGGGTTTCAATGCGAGCTCTAGATACCGGGTGAGAGACAAAAACAAAGGTGTGTAGAAGGGAAAAATAAGTTAAAATAAATGGCTAATCCGACATACTCTGTTGGATACTTCGAGCTTTTTCCCCTTTTTTTATAGATTTCTCTTTCTAAGCCTGGAGGAATTTTCACTGCTTAATGTACTATTTATCCAGTGTAAAAAGAATGTCATTGTAGCATCCTAGGCAAGAGAGATGTTGATTGCTGGTATATGAAGAAGCGACCTTAGAGTCAAGTGATGCGTTTTGAAGTCGTGCGAACATAGAACCTAAAGTCTCAACTAGGGGTGTTCATGATTTGGATAAAAACCGATCCAAACCGAAAAACCAAACCAAACCGATTAAATGAACTGATTTAATTTGGGTTTTGGTTTGGTTTGGTTTTAGATTGTTAAGAACCGATAGTATTTGGTTTGATTATGGTTTTGTTCGAAAAAAATCGAAGAAATAACCGAACCGAACTAACAAGCTATATACATAAATTTTATTATTATACATACATAATATATTATATTCATAAACAATTTTAAAAAATTTATATATGTTTCATCAAAATTTATTTTTATAATTTACTTATGAAAGAAAAAATGTCCAAGGTGAGAACATTTTTCTTATTGGTTTCACGTATATGAGTGTCTATGAAAATTCTTTGTGGGACTAAAAATGTCATTGTCTCTTCCTTCTATGCCAAAATAGTGAATTTTGAAGTTTTATTTAGTAAATTCAATGATCGAAAGTTCTGTAATGCCAGTCATTCTAACTATTTTTTTGTTTGAATGGATTGTTGTCACTTTTTTCATGTTTTGAATGAATTGTTTATTTTATTTTTATGTATGGTTAATAGCCGAATAATCGAACCAAATCAAACCAAAACCGAAAACAACCAAACCGATAAATGTATATTATATTTGGTTTGGTTTGGTTTTGATATTTTTAAAACGATTAAGTTGGTTTGATTTTGGTTTTGACCAATAACCGACCCAAACCAAACCGTGAACACCCCTAGTCTCAACAATACAAACTATTACATTCATAGTCCTGACTCTTGATGTTCAATCCAACATCCATAGACCTTACAAAAAAATTCCACTTCCCAAATCATTGTTGGGCTTTGCTAATGTTTCAAATCTTTTCTAAAACTTTCATTTTTTTCTTCCGGATACTCACTGGCATATTTCTTACCGCCTTGCCACCTCCAGCCCTTCTTGTTATCGCACGGATATTATATGCTTGGGAACACCAAGACAACAACAATCACACTATGCGTATAATGGGGAAACTGAGTTGAACCGTAGATAACCAAGGTCTAGATCTTGTCCTCATCCAACCTTTGGGTACATTAGAGCTGGATGTTCCATTTGCAGCAAGTCACAGTAGACAGCTGTACGACTTGGAAATCACAACCTCCTTACTAAAATCAATTAAAACAAAATTTTAGAATTCTTGGCCAATCCACGTCTTGCAATTACAGACCAGCACGCACGTCTCTATATATAGATAGCTATACATGAATGATTCCTCTAGACAAGTCGTTTTATTTGCCTAATAAAGTGATTACTGCAATCTAACTGAGACAACAATTGGATGTTGTATTGTTCCAGAAATCTTGAAAATGGAAGTTTACTTATTTTCTAAAACTTCTGATTGTTATCCGTGATTATCATTTCTAAAATTTAGATTCTCTATGGAGCTTTGAAACAAAGCTATTTATATCCTGAAAAGAAAATTAAACGCCACTAACAGCAAAGTATCCAAAAGTTGGGTTGAAATGGGTGTTGGGATGAATTCTTTTACTCTGTTAATGTTCTTTGTATATATCTTGGGTGTCATCGGAATCGAAGGCGTGAAGATAGAAATGGGTTCCAGAGAATTTTGAAACCGCCACTTACTCTGTTTTGCTGACTGATGAGAGTCCCAATGAGGGAAATATATTTTGCATCATACTTGAAATCAATGTGGTACAACATAGCGTAAAATAATGGAATCAGATATTCAAAGTGTTTTCCATTTCTATAAATTTCAAGCTTGATGAAACTCTTATCAACGTCTTGACTACCGGATTGAGAAAGTGAGATTGCATTTCTTGGACCCTTTATCTTTGTAGAAGAGACGAAAAACGAGGTTGCATTTCTTGGACCCTTTATCTTTGTAGAAGAGACAAAAATGCGGAACAACTTTCATGATGACGAATAATATTCCAGACTACAAGATTTGAGAGAGAGTATAAGTTAATAGACAAGAAAAAAGAGTCTTAATAGTCAACAAAGATGAAGAGTGAGATTTGTCACAAGAATATATGAATTGATAATTTGATGAATCCTGACATATATTAAGCAATCAACTTTCTGGAGCAAATTATCTCAATTCCTACCTTTACTAGATTTCTTTTACAATGTTCTAATGCAAATATAAAGAGAAGTAACCAAAACGATTAACACAGAGAAAAATAATTAACTTACATCAAAACATCTATCGGAGCACCACTCATTACAAGTTCTCCCAATCAACATTTTCGGCTAGTAGGTGTGGTTTGAGCAATAGATGCTCTGCTCAACAAGATTTTAAAAGGAAAAGAATAAACAAAAAAGCCAAGTGTAGTAAACAAAAATAGAAAGCTTTTGAGGGAAAAGAATAACTTACATCTGTTGGAGAGCCATTCGTTTTATCATCACGGGAATTCCTGATCGATCTCTATGATGGGAATTTGAGCAATATTTGGCCAGTATTCCCCCTTGTCAAATTCTAGTAGTGGTTTGAGCAATGGGCAGTCATAAATATATAGTTTAGAGAGGGAAGAGGGCATCCCTTTTACTGGAAGTAATTGGAGATTAGGGCAATCCTGGATGGTCAACTCAGAGAGGGAGGAGGGCAGTGCTGATTCGGAAAGTAATTGGAGATTAGGACAATGCTGGATGGTAAGCTGAGAGAGGGAGGAGGGTAGTGCTGATTCGGAAAATGATTGGAGATTAGGGCAATGCTGGATGGTCAGCTGAGAGAGGGAGGAGGGCAGTGCTGATTGGGAAAGTGATTGGAGATTAGGGAAATTCCTAATGTGTAGACTTTGAAGCGAAGTGAGGTGCGAAAAGGAGGAAAACCGGCCTTGTTCCAGCATTGACTGAATTTGATGTAAATTACCCTCAATACATAGATATTGAAGAGAGGTGAGGCTTTTGAGAACTTGGGGTCTTAATGTTATCAGATTGCCTATGGTAAGCTGTCGAATAGAGCAAGGCAACTCCCAATGTTCAATATCCTTGTCACTGCTATCATGTTCGATCACTAAATCTCTGAGACAGGGATGTCTCAGTAAACGCCACTCCTTTCGGCTGTTGACTAGTTTCTTGCAATGAAGGATCTCAAGTTTTTGTAAATTGAAGGGCAATCCTCCTTCAGGAAATGACTCTATTTCTGGACAATTTTCCAGAATTAGTTCCTTAAGAGATGGAAGGAGTTCCTGCATCTGTTCTGGCAGCCACTTCAGCTTCGAACAGTCGTCAATATGCAAATACGTTATCGCAGACGGAAATGCCACTGAAAGTTTCTCCAGATTTTCACAACTCCAAATAGAGAGAGCTTCAGTGGCAGTAGGAATTAAAAACCTTGTAAGGTTGGGGAAACTTATTGCCCACAAAGTGCGTGCTCTTGGGAGCAACTCAGGTGATATAGAATCACATTCTTCCAATGTCAAATCGTCGAGAAACATGTTGCAATAACTCATCTCACCAACCGGCGACTCCAATTTCAGTTCCCGGCAATGATATATCCATATTGTCTTCAAGGTGCTGGGCAGTATACTAAAAGGTAAGGAGGTAAGAGAGTTGCAATCACCAACAGATAAATCAACAATCTGCTTCATTCCCTCAAATTGGGATGTAAACAGTCCAGCCTCATAAAAAAGAAGAGAATCAAAAACACCAAATATTTGTCAACTTGAAAGTTGGATAGGTGTTTCCAAATTGAGTTCAGGACATCTTGAAATACTCAATTCTGTAAGAGAACAAAGATTTTCAGGCAACTTCCCCATCAACTTCGGACAATTTTCAATTGAAAGCTTCTCAAGTGTAGGAAACTCTCCATTTCCTAGTACGTTCCATTGCTTCCACTCCGGCATCCCTTCAAATTCAAGCTCCTCAAGAGAATTAAAAGGCTTTTTGGAGGATGAACTACCATAGAATTCTTCCGTCACCTCTGTTATTCGATGCATCCCTCTAATCGAAAGGAATTTCAAAGAAGGAAGCTGTCCTAGTGCTGGCAAGGAATCACAGTCCTTGCAGTTGCTAAGAGACAATTGTACTAGCTTAAGAAACAAAGGATCAGATAGCCAATTTGGAAATTTTGTTCCTCTATATCCGATGATTTGGAGTTGTTTTATGTTTGTGTGAGGGTGTAGCTCATCAAGTATGTCTCTTTCAGTTTGTGAATTGTCCGCAACACTGTTGCTCCACTCCAATGATAACTTCTCAACATGAACCTTCTCCCTCATCTTTGCCTTCACAGCTTCCCTTCTATCAACCACATTTTGCAGCTCTAAAACTGATAAAGATCCATACAAATTCTGCACTTCACCCAAATCTTCCATTCTCAAACACCGCGACCACCTAGAGGTAACTTGGCTCCCGCTAGCACTTGGAGGTTTTTCAACTTGCTCAGATAAAGCAGCATCTTCAAGCGAGAAGTGTTGCTTATGTCAAGATGACGTAAGTTGATCAGCCTTTCCATCTGAAGCAGTAATTCCTCAAGACAATAACAAGATGACAAGAGAAGTGTCTCCAAGTTATACAATGCACAAATGGAATCTGGCAACCTTTTAATCGCTGTTTGAGAAAGGTCCAAAAATCTCAGGATCTTTAATTTGATAAACAAGTCATTTGGCAACTCAACAATCTCATAGTGTGACATTGATAATGGCCTTAAGGATGTTAGTCTTGGTAAAATGTTATGCATCACCCTATTGCTTTGCCTTTTTCGGTGATAGTTAGTGATTGGAAGCAATGTCCTCAACTGCTCCAATTTGTAGAGGGGTTTCAACTTTTCAAAGCCACCATAGCCCATTAAATAGGACATGTGCCGACTTTGCTCCAACATATGAGATCCTTTGTTCTCTTCCAACCTAATACAAAGTTTTGAAGATGCAATTTGGGCCAAATCATTAACCAGGTCATGCATTAAGAATCCATCCGGTTTCCCCTTAGACTTTGGGACCCTTTCGAACAATGATCTTGATATCAACTTGAGAAAGTATTGGTTACCGGAATGCAACTTGGGTAAAATACCATTAGCTATCCACAAGTGAATAACTTGGTCTTTACAAAATTGATAATCTTTGGGATATATTGCACAAAAAGCAAAACATCGCTTCAAATCTGGAGGAAGATCATTGTAGCTCAACATCAACGCTGGTAATATACCATTAAAACAACTTGGCAGCTACTTCTTAAAATGTTTCTCCACTCATCCACCTCTGATTTGCAGTGTAAAATACCAGCAAGTGCCTTTAGAGCTAAAGGCAATCCTCCGCACTTGTCTGCAATTTTTTTTCCGACCTCTTCCAATTCTGGATGTTCCTAGGATCCCTATTTTCTAATGAATGTCGTTTGAATAAATCCCAAGAGACTTCACTAGATAGAGTTCCCACGTTGATTGCTCTGCTACCCATCATCAAAGCAACACTCTCCTTACGTGTAGTTACAATGATCTTACTTCCCATATGTCCTTGTACAAAAAGATTTCTCAAGTCATCCCATTCATGATAGTTATCATTCCACACATCATCAAAGACAACAAGAAACTTCTTTCCGTTCAGGCTTCCCTTCAATTTGACCTGTAGCTGATTAAGATTGTCGTCATCCTTTAAGTCAAATGAGCCAACTTCTTGAAGTAACCCTTTTGTTATTCTGAAAGCATCATATGCCTCAGAAACACAAAACCAAGCTTTCAAACCAAAATGGTGCTTCACCTTCTCATCATTGTAAACCGCTTTAGCAAGTGTTGTCTTTCCCACACCGCCCGTTCCAACAATAGGAACTACAGTCAGTTTTTTTCCATTTGCATCTTCAGACATTAAACGGTCAATCAAATCATCTATTTAGCTCTGCCTACCAAAGATATCAGAATCATCAACCAAAGAAGTTGAAGGTGTTCTAGTTTCTTGTTTAATCGAACCAAAATACTCCTTTAAGCCAAGGCGACCAATTTGTTTTTCCAACACCTCCAATGTTTCAATGGTTTCTTCCAACTTGTCCTTTATGTTAAAAAAGAAATCATCACTTACTTGTTGGTTGCTAGTTTCTGCAAGATTTTGACGCTGACCTTCAACCTTATGCCTCAAAGCTTCATAATTGACTTGTTCTATTAAGTTTTCAGCAGAGTCAACAGCATGTCGAAACTCATTAAGCCACTGGCTCACAAATTGATTTGATGCCTGCTTATTCTCTGCATCACTTAGCACAGCTTGAAGACCAAGCAAAGTCATTCTCTGCTTCTTTAAGATCCGAACATCATTCTTACGCTTCTGAAACATCTTGAGCAGCTCACCCTGAGGTGCTAGCCTATCAAAGAGAACATTCAAAGCTGAAGAGAGAAATGCACCACCAACTGCTAAGCCAACCTCCATTTCTGAAATCTGAAAATCAAAACAAGAATGATTTTGAGAAGATAAAATGTTTCTATCTGTTGAATGCTAAAGAGTAATTTGCAAACAAGAATGATCACTGATTTCTCTCTCTCTCTTTTGCTACTAATGGTCTTACTTGTAATTCTCTTTTCCATGATTATGATTTTTCACCTAACAATAATGAAAAATGAATCAAAACTCCTTTTATCTCCTTTCCATGAGTATGACTTTTCACCTAACAATAATGAAAAACATGGTTAATGTCTCCCTAACTTTCATGGTTAGTGTCATGTTTATGACTAACCTTTTGTATGTTATACTATAAATAGAGACATTAGAGTTCATAGTGGATACACTTGATGATTTGAAGAACACTTGAATACTTGAAAGAATAAGAAAAACTCTCATCTCTTGTCTCTCTATTTCTATTGTTTTCATCATCTATATTTCTTGGCTTATTTTTCTTTAGTTTTATTTCTTGGCTTATTCATCATCTATATTTCTTTGCTTATTCATCATCTATTTTATTTGAATATTAATGGGGTTACTATGATCTTATATATATGACCTATATATTTCTATTGTTTTCATCATCTATATTTCTTGGCTTATTTTTCTTTAGCACTTTAACTACATGGGCGTTTAAATACCCATCTTAACAACTTCGAAGTGAATTCAAAACCACCCTTAGATTATAATACCATTCTCACTTGCCACATCATAGCCATGTAAGTGACACAACATAGACATGTCAGTAGGGGTGTGCAAAAATCAAATTGACCGATAAATCAAACCGAAAAAGTGTTATTGGTTTATTATGCTTGAGTTATTGGGTTAACTGTTTTTAATGGTTTTATAAAAAAGATATCAGGTTATCGATTCGGTATTGGTATTTAATATTGGGTTAACTAATAACCCATTAAGACTATAGTAATTTTACTACTTTTAGCCGTACATAAATCATATATATATATATTTGTTTATTTATAAGAGAACCCTAGACCCGCCTACATGGCACCACCACAAACCAGGATTCCCTTTTAATTTATTTTATTTCCAAAACTAGCCTTCCCCTTTCATGAAAAGTTGTGACTTTTATGAAAACGTGTGACTTTTATGAAGAGTTGCGACTTTTATGAAAAGTTGCGACTTTTATGAAAAGTTGTGACTTTTATGAAAGGTTGTGATCTTTCCGATAAGACACAATAAACATTTGTTCACACTACCTTTTGTTGTCTATAAATAGAGAAATTTCTTCTCATTTTAAACAACAAAAAGTTTGAACTTCTTCTTTTTCTTCTGGACAATTAAATAATTGTGTACTTTGCTCATGTTCAGTGACTCACTGACACCATTTTTTTTGTATCAATACACTGGTGAATAGAATCGTTCTTTCCTGAGAGGATCTATTCCTTTAAATCTCAGGTACTAGGGGAAATAATTTCCTTAAGGGGATAATGTTCATTCAATGGGATCAATTTTTCCCATTATGTTTCATTCTATTGTTACATATCCTGGTATGTTTTTACAGTCATTAATTTATGCTTATATTATTAATTGTTATTTTTAAGTGCATGCTTTAAATTTTGTTGTTTATGTTTCTACAATATTATTGTTATAAGTATTTGTTAGTACATATTAAATAACAAACGTTAATTGAGTATTCACACAAGCTTTCTCTACTGGAATTGTTGAAGGTACAGTAAAAAAAACCCTTACAAATCTCTAATTTGTTCATCAACAACGTCATTTCTTCACATACAAGGATGAGATTTTGTTTTCTTTAGAAAATCCTCTGAGAGTTAATAACTTTGCATGCCCATATTTTTTGTTTTTATATTGTTGTTATCTATTTTTAGTAAATTTTATCACTAGATATTATGAGTACTTTAAGGATTGAAAGTTGATTGAAGTGTTAGTCAATTTTCTGAGGTATGTTATTTTAAAACATGAGAACTTTTCTGGTTAGAATGATTTGTTATCATCATTGAATATCTCATAGTTTACTCCCTTTAATGTATGTTTTTTCTTGCGGTTTTGTTGTCTCCTTAAAATTGTATTGATTATTTTTCGTTTGGTATGTATATGATCTCACTTGGACAAAGCTTTCGTCCTTTTAATGTTTTTTCTTTTTCCTTCTCATTCAGCTCTACTAAATATTTTGGTGTAAGTTAAGACTATTTTCATCAAGCTTAATTTGAAGATTATGAAATAAAACTGCTCTAAATAAAAGTAATAACTTAAGCTACAAAAGATATGTCTATTAACATAGATTTGTTATATTTTATGTCCCAAGTCATTGCTGAGCATTTGAGTTATCTAGGTTAGACTCATTTTCAAATTTTTAATGTTCGAGAATATTTCTTTAACATGAGTCTAGAATCCAATATTTTTATCTACTTGTACTTTCATAATGCAACAATTATACATACGTATTTCTGAAAAACTGGTAAAGTTGCATTGATGAAGCATCTAGAAGGGCCTTCAGAGCAACAATTTAATGAAGAATGGATTTCTAAATGGGTCAACAATATTATTTTGCTGTTGTTTCAAATTTATTTTTTTCCTTCTATAAATTTTGTTAGAGTAACAAAGTAACAATAACGAAAAGTGGTCAACGTTTGACCTCATACAAGTAGATTGTCTCTAAAAAAATTATTTATGTTGTTGTGGTGTACATTTTTAACTGTCTTAACTTATTTATAACTAATATTGATTATCAAATTTTTTTATATAATTTGTTTTTAATAAGGAGTTATTCTAACTATAAAATTATCAGTTCTATATTTTTCATGTACAAAAAAAAAATATATGTTTAATCGCTACATAAAAACATCACTCAGTTTTAACAACACAATTATATCATCAAACATATATTATGATAAATTATGTAAAATATAAAAATGATTCAAGATATTTTTAATCATTCATTATATATTTAAAATTATTGAGATATGTGATAATGTCAAATCATTTAATTTCTGTTGAAATGTTCTTAAAACCTACTAAAATTTACTTTTTTTTTCTTATAACAGTCGATTATTGGAAAGGTTGTTCAAAAGCTAAGAAAGATTATTTATGCCCGCGCGAAGCGCGGATAAATTACCTAGTATAAATATTAATCTCAATATCTTACTAGTTATGTCTTTGTCATTTAGCTTTCAATTCACACTTCACTGTGAGTTTTTGAGTTCTCAACTTCACATTATACAAACAATCAAAACCTAAAGTAAGAAATATATTCCTCTTAATTTCTCTTTGTGTTACACCTGTATAGTTGTTTTCATGTTTGTTATTATTGTTTCTAGTTTATGAGCATTTGTAAAGTTACATTATTCTTGTCGCGTCAAATTTATTAGAGAAGTCACATATTTATTTATAAGTATTTTTTGTTGGTTAAACCGAGAACCAAATTGTTAAGGACCAAAATCGCACACTTCACTGTGACTTTTTGAGTTCTCAACTTCACATTATACAAACAGACAAAACTTAAAGTAAGAAATATATTCCTCTTAATTTCTCTTTGTGTTACACCTATATAGTTCTTTTCATGTTTGTTATTATTATTTCTAGTTTATGAGCATTCGTAAAGTTACATTATTCTTGTCGCGTCAAATTTATTAGAGAAGTCACATATTTATTTATAAGTATTTGAAAAAAAAGAAAAAAATATATTTATAAGTATTTTTTGTTGGTTAAACCGAAAACCAAATTGTTAAGGACCAAAATCGCTAAACCAAAAATCGATAAAAAATATCTTACTGGTTTAACATATTTAAAAACTGAAAACCGAACCAATAATACATAAAATCGAACCGAACCGACCGATGCACACCCCTACATGTTAGCACCACGTCATTAATTAATTTTTTTATGGGAAAATGCATAAGTACCCCCCCCCCCCCANATGCCCCAAATCCCTGAGACACACCTAACCTTTACTAAGGTCCTATTACCCTCCCCCCCACCCTGAACTTATTTTATATATAATTTTCTATCCCTTTTCGATCTACGTGGCACTATCCTTGAAAAAATTGTCAACACGCGCTGGGCCCACAAGATAGTGCCACGTAGGCCCAAAAGGGGTAGAAAATTATATATAAAATAAGGTTAGATGTGTCTCAGGGATTTTGGGCATAGGCTGGGGGGTACTTATGCATTTTCCCTTTTTTTATTAATTATTTTCACAATTTTTTCTTTCACACTTCTTAAAATTAATTAACACTAATTACTTAATTAAAAATACATTTTCTAAAATTAAAATTTAAAATGTGGACCCATTTTTATTGCCCCCTCCCCCCAACCGCCCCCCCGACTTCTTCTTCCTTCTTTTTCATCATTTCTAGCTTTTTATTGTTTATCTTTTTTCTAAGAATTGTTTGTGTGTTATTCTTATTTCGGAAAAGGGTCCAAAATATCATTTAACTATGTGAAATTGAACAAAAAAAATGCTTCAAGTTAATAGTTGGTCCAAAAGTCCTTTTCCTTATAAATATATTAGTATATATTTTTTTTTCTTTTTAACCATATTTTATTCCTAATAAGATATTACTATTAAAGAATCCAATTTTTGTCTCTTTTCTTTTAAAATCACATTATTAACTAATAAATAAGTAGGTAATGATTTTTTTTCTACTCTCATTTTAACCGTTAAAATAGAATAACTTCATGTACCCTTTTAACTGATAATATAGGTCATATATATAAGATCATAGTAACCCTATCATTAATTTTTATTTAGATAATGATAAAAAAAAATCTAATAAAGTAGAAGATATTTTTATATCTTAATCATTTCCAAATTGAAGTAGGATTAACATTTTCTAATTAAAAAATCATCATCATTAGAAAAATAATGTGTTTATAAAAAAAATTATTTCGAAAAAGGATATTTTGACGTATTAAGTCACATTAGTGACATTTTTTAACCAAACTATTGATGGCAAAAACATTTTTAGACCAAACTATTATCTGATAACTAACTCCATGTGTCTTTTTAATCGATTGTATAGGTCATATATATAAGATCATAGTAACCCCATTAATATTCAAATAAAATAGAAAATACTTTTATATCTTAACCTTTTCTAAATTGAAGTAGGATAAACATTTTCTAATTATATAAATTATCATCATTAGGAAAATAATTTGTTCTTTTTTAAAAAGAAGTAATATATTTATTTCAAAAAGGCATTTTTGACCCATTAAGTAACATTAAGGTTACTTTTTGACCAAATGTTAACAGTAAGGGTATTTTTAGATCATATTATTAATTGATGACATTTTTGTTCTATTTCACATAGTTAATGGATATTTTTGATTTTCTATTTCTGTTCCTATTTTAAAAAAGGAAAAAAGGAGTTCAGAACCTATAGTTTGGCGGGGGCCATATACCACCAAATTCACATATATTTCTATTGGAAATGAAACTTCCACCGGCTGAGCTAAAAATCTATCGTTGATCAAGAATTTTTTGAAATTAAAACTCGCTAATAGTCAGGGCCAGATAATTCATTGTTCAGATGCTTTAAGATAGAGGTGTCAAATGAGCAGATTGAATTGAATTAGGGCAAGTAAAATTGGAATGATCAGTTAATAAATGAGCGGGTTAATAGCTATTTGGACCGAATGAATTGAATTGAAATCATAAATATTATATTACTATAAGTGGGAAGAGCTTAACCCCCAAAGTTGATTACTGTTTTGACCCTACAATATTACTTAAATATTAATTTAGGGAAAATGCATAAGTACCCCCTCACCCTATGCCCGAAATCCCAGAGACACACCTAACCTTTACTAAGGTCCTATTACCCCCCCGAACTTAATTTATCTATAATATTCTACCCATTTTCGGCCTACGTGGCACTATCCTTGAAAAAAATGTCAACATGCGCTGGGCCCACCTGATAGTGCCACGTAGGCAGAAAAGGGGTAGAATATTATAGATAAATTAAGTTCGGGGGTAATAGGACCTTAGTAAAGGTTAGGTGTGTCTCTGGGATTTCGGGTATAGGCTGGGGGGGTACTTATGCATTTTTCCATTAATTTATTAAAAAAAGTTACTGATAAACTCAGCTCAAATTTAATTCTCCAGAAACGTATAGTTTCTGTTCAACGTCCCTCGATCAGTGTAGCAGCCTTTTTCAACGCTCAGCGTCCCTCAATCAGTGTAGCAGCCTTTTTCCGACGCTCAAGTTCCATTGCTTTGATTATCAGCTGGATCCAAAACCTTTTCAGATTCTTCACTCATATATATAAATGTCTCCAACAACATGTCATTGTCCATTAATTTGTTTCTCTTTTCTGTGCCTCATTCAAATACATCAATGTACTGGCTGGCTTGTAATTTACTTATGTAAAGTCAATACAAATATATTCCTATTTCAATGTACTAGCTGGCTTGTGAGCATTTACCACTTTTCCCATTGTTTTAACAAATTGAATGTGATTTTTATTTGTTGGCCTTAATGTACCCACATCGAATGGGAGTGATATTTCTGTTTACTCGAGCAAATTCTTCACTAATACATCGAATGGGAGTGATATATCTTTATTGGATAGTTACACATACCTGTATCAGATATTGCCTAGAGGAGTATATGTGATACAGAGTGTAGTCGGAACTTGAGAACAGGGAGAGGCTACTCTCACCTATGAATAGGAACCTTTTTTTTCGATAAAGACCTGTGGATAGGAATAATACACATCAAATTATTTTCATAAACTTTCACTATTATATGTTTTTGTTGGTCAACATTTTAATATTAATTTTTTATATATTAATTTGTTAAAAGTTTGGAGTCAAATGGTGCCTTTGCTGTCAAGTTATCCGTTGGTGGTAATTCATTTGTCTTAACGGTTGGAAATATATTTGGAGCATTACTCCATTTGGAGTAAGTGCTTATGTTACTGACTGTTTCTCTTGCAGCATCGTTTAGTGGCATCTTGGCCATAAGTTCTCCATATTATTTCTCCATTATCTCACTCTTTATTCCTCCATTATACCTTATAACTTATGTAACTCCTAAGGCCATTATCTTCACTATTTACTACACCATTTATCTTCCTATTCATTGCTAGGAAGACTTCTTCTAGTATAAATAGTGGTGGTCTTCATTTGGTTTGTTACACACAACATACAAGAAAAATATAGAGTGAAAGAGTTAGTCAAAAAGAGAGTTCTTATTAGTTGAATGGAGGTGTTCTTTTTGTGGAGCTTTGGACTCAACTCTTGTCCAGAGTTGTTGAGTTGTATTTTGTGATTAGGCTGTTGTATCCTGGAGGGGACAAGTCAAGAAGGACTACTGCTGGACCGGTGAAAACATTTGCTGCAGTGGACTTGAATCTCCTTAAAGAGAGCGAGATATCCGCGCCTCCGCGCCTCAGCCGGAAGAGATTTATTTCTTCATTTTATTTTCAATTGTAATCTTGTATTTTTTGTTATCTTGTAAGTTTTCACTAACAGTTTTAAGGAGATTCAAGATGGCTACAATTGAAAAAACCGCGGATGTCAAGTTGGGAGACCTTAACAAGCCATTTCGGTTCAATGGTAATCATTTTAAGAGATGGAAGGGTAAAGTACTTTTCTACTTAAGTCTTCTCAATGTTTCTTATGTGTTAACTGAGAAGAATCCTAATAAAGTAGACATCACCTCTATGAATGATGTTGAAGCTATTTCTCATCTAGAGAAAGTGGAAAAGTACGATGGTGATTCCTATAAGTGTCGGTATTATATTCTTAATTGTCTATCTGATAATTTTTATGATTATTATGATAGAACTTACTCTAGTGCAAAGAAAATTTGGAAAGCATTGCAGAGTAAGTATGATACCGAAGAGGCTGGAGCGAAAAAATATGCGGCTAGTAGATTTTTTCGTTTCCAAATGGTGGACAACAAATCAGTGGTAGACCAAGCTCAAGAATTTATAATGATTGTTGGAGAGCTTAGGTCCGAGGAGGTTAAAATTGGAGATAACCTTATTGTTTGTGGCATAGTGGATAAACTTCCACCTTCTTGGAAGGAATTTCAAAAAACTATGCGCCACAAACAAAAGGAAACCTCTCTTGAAACCTTGATAATGAAAATCCGCATGGAAGAAGAGGCAAGGGGCCAAGATGCACTTTTACAAACAGAAGAGAACAACATCACAACGAAGGTAAATTTAATCACTTCAAATAATGCTACTCCCAAAACTCACAAAAATACTTCTTTGAAGCCTAAGAAGAAAAAATTCAAGAAAAATAATGGTAGACCTCCCAAGAAAAATAATGGTGAAAATAACCAAGCACAAAATCAACAAGTTCAAGACAAAGGACCGTGCTTTGTTTGTGGCAAGAGTGGGCATATTGCTCGATTTTGCAGATTCCGGAAACGTGGTCCTAACCCTCAGGCAAACGTTACCGAAGAACCTTTTGTGGCGGTGATTACCGACATAAACATGGTTGAGAATGTTGATGGATGGTGGGCTGATTCTGGTGCAAACCGTCATGTCTGTTATGACAAAGACTGGTTTAAGAAATATACTCATTTTGAGGAGCCCAAAACCATCATGCTTGGTGATGCTCACACTACTCAAGTGCTTGGAAAGGGAGATGTTGAATTGTGTTTTACTTCTGGAAGGGTATTAACTTTGAAAGATGTACTTTATACTCCTTCTATGAGGAAAAATTTGATGTCTAGTTTTCTTCTTAATAAAGCAGGCTTTAAACAGATTATTGAATCTGATCAATATGTAATAGTGAAGAAGGGTATTTTTGTGGGAAAGGGGTATGCATGTGATGGGATGTTCAAATTGAATGTTGAAATGAATAAAACTTCTACTTCTGTTTACATGCTTTCTTCTACCAATTTTTGGCATGCTCGTTTGTGTCATATTAATGATCGTTATGTTGGAATCATGAGTAGTTTAGGATTAATTCCAATGATTAAAAAGAATTTTGAAAAGTGTGAGGCTTGTAGTAAAGCCAAAATCACTAAAAGGCCTCATTTTCAAGTTGAAAGAAAAACTGATTTGTTAGAATTAGTTCATACTGATATTTGTGAACTTGGTGGAATTTTAACTCGTGGAGGTAATAGATATTTTATCACTTTCATTGATGATTTTTCTAAGTTTACATATGTTTACTTGATGAAAAATAAAAGTGATGCTTTTGAAAATTTCAAAACTTATCTCCATGAGGTTGAAAATCAGTTTGGAAGAAAAATAAAAAGAATTAGAAGTGATAGAGGCCGTGAATATGAGTCAAATGAGTTTAATTCTTTTGTTAGATCATTGGGAATAATTCATGAAACTACTCCTCCTTACTCTCCTTCATCTAATGGAGTAGCGGAAAGGAAAAATAGAACTTTGGTTGAATTGACTAATGCCATGCTTATTGAGTCACATGCACCTTTAAATTTTTGGGGTGAAGCTATTTTAACTGCTTGTTATGTGTTGAATCGTGTGCCTCATAAAAAGTCTAAATTGACACCTTTTGAATTGTGGAAAGGTTACAAGCCAAGTTTGGGATATCTAAGAGTTTGGGGTTGTCTAGCCTTTGTGAGGCTAATGGATCCCAAGATTACAAAGTTGGGTAAGAAAGTTACTACTTGTGCTTTTCTTGGTTATGCTTCAAATAGTACAGCCTATAGATTTTTTAATCTTGAAGATAATATTGTGATAGAATCGGGTGATGCTATTTTTCATGAGAATAAATTTCCTTTTGATTCTAAAAATAGTGGGGGTCAAAGGATTGAACAAAATATTTTGTCACTACCTAGTTCTTCTACTTCTACTTTGAAAAATAAAGAAGTTGATGATTTTGAGTTAAGAAGAAGTAAAAGAGCTAGAGTAGAAAAAGATTTTGGTCCTGATTTTTATGTGTTTAATGTTGGAGATGACCCTCTCACTTTGAAAGAAGCATTATCTTCACATGATTCTATATTTTGGAAAGAGGCTGTAAATGATGAAATGGAATCACTGATTTCTAATAAAACTTGGAAGTTAGTTGATTTACCACTGGGTTGTAAAACTATTGATTGCAAATGGGTCTTAAGAAAAAAGTTGAAACCGGATGGATCTATTGATAAATACAAGGCTAGGCTAGTTGCAAAATGTTTTAAACAACTAGAAGGCCTAGAATTTTTTGATACTTTTTCACCAGTAACAAGAATTACATCCATAAGACTTTTAATTGCTATGCCTGCAATTTTTGATTTGCAAATTCATCAAATGGATGTAAAAACTGCTTTTTTAAATAGAGACCTAAATGAGGAAATTTATATGGATCAACCTGAGTGTTTTGTTGAAGCAGGCCAAGAAAGCAAAGTATGTAAACTTACTAAATCCCTATATGGCTTGAAACAGACACCTAAGCAATGGCATGAAAAGTTTGATTCTTGCATGATTGAAAATGGTTTTAAAACAAATGAGTGTGATAAGTGTTATATCATACGTCTTGGAATAATTCACATGTGATTATTTGCCTATATGTTGATGATTTATTGATCTTTGGCTCTAATATGAATGTTATTGATGAAACTAATTAAGAATATTCTTAGAAGCCATTTTGATATGAAAGATCTTGGTGAGGCAAATGTTCTTCTTGGAATAAAAATAACAAGAACATGTGATGGAATTTTCCTTGACCAGTCACATTATGTTGAGAAAATTTTGAAAAAAATATAACTTTCTTGATTGCAAGCATGTTGTTACTCCTTTCGATTCAAGTGTTCACTTATTTCCTGTTGAAAGTGAAAATGATGTAATAAATCAAAAGGAATATGCTAGCATAATTGGAAGTTTGAGGTATGTGACTGATTGCACTAGGCCTGATATTGCATATGCAGTAGGTGTACTTGATAGGTTTACAAGCAAGCCAGGTAATGAATATTGGCATGATGTAACAAGAGTTATGAGATATTTAATTGGAACGAAAAATTGTGGTTTGTCCTATAAAAAATATCCTGCTATACTTGAAGGCTTTTGTGATGCAGATTGGAACACTTTATTAGGTGATTCCTGTTCTACCACTGGTTATGTCTTTACTTTAGGTGGTGGTGCTGCTTGTTGGAGATCAAAAAAGCAAACTATAATTGCTAACTCTACCATGGAGGCTGAACTAATTGCTTTAGCTTCAGCTAGTGAGGAACGGAATTGGTTAAGAGATTTATTATTTCAAATACCTTATTTTGAAAAACCAATTCCTCCTATTTTAATTCATTGTGATAGCACCGCTGTGATTGGTAGAGTTCAAAACCGTTATTACAACGGTAAATCCAAACCTATAAGGAGGAAACACAGTAATGTAAGATCATATTTGACAAATGGTACCATTAATGTTGATTATGTCAAATCTTGTGATAATCTTGCAGATCCTCTTACTAAGGCCTTAACAAGAGAAAAGGTCTGGAGCACATCGAGGGGGATGGGATTGAAGCCTATAAATCATTGAGTCATATATGAGGAAACCCAACATGGGGACTAGAGATCCTATAACCAGGTTCAAAAGGAAAAACTAATCATATGATGACTTGTTGTGAAAAATGCACTATCTTTTTATTCCCTCCCTATGATGTGAGTGCATTGTTTCCTATAGTTTGTGAAGGTTGAGTTGATAAAACTCTTAATGAATATCTGTAGCCCGTATGGGTGGAGTGTTAAGCTTACAGGAGCACTCTTGACAGATTTCACCTATGTGATGTGTGGAAGTAGGTCGCTTCCTATGAGAATTGGGCTTATTCTCAAAAGCACTCATGAAATCGGGATAGCACATGGCCATAACGTGCTGGCTTTAAAGCTCATGTCAACACCTTGATTATTATGTGCGAGCAGTGATATTTTATTTCCCTTAAGCAGTCATAATTCAAGTCTGAGACCACTACGACTCTGGAGTAAAAGTTACTGTTTCACTAAGTGGAGGTTCAATGCAAAGCACACCTTCATTATGCATAGTAATCTTCCTTCAGCTGATAGACTCTCTTATGTAATATTAAAATGAGTGGGGGATTGTTGGTCAACATTTTAATATTAATTTTTTATATATTAATTTGTTAAAAGTTTGGAGTCAAATGGTGCCTTTGCTGTCAAGTTATCCGTTGGTGGTAATTCATTTGTCTTAACGGTTGGAAATATATTTGGAGCATTACTCCATTTGGAGTAAGTGCTTATGTTACTGACTGTTTCTCTTGCAGCATCGTTTAGTGGCATCTTGGCCATAAGTTCTCCATATTATTTCTCCATTATCTCACTCTTTATTCCTCCATTATACCTTGTAACTTATGTAACTCCTAAGGCCATTATCTTCACTATTTACTACACCATTGATCTTCCTATTCATTGCTAGGAAGACTTCTTCTAGTATAAATAGTGGTGGTCTTCATTTGGTTTGTTACACACAACATACAAGAAAAATATAGAGTGAAAGAGTTAGTCAAAAAGAGAGTTCTTATTAGTTGAAGGGAGGTGTTCTTTTTGTGGAGCTTTGGACTCAACTCTTGTCCAGAGTTGTTGAGTTATATTTTGTGATTAGGCTGTTGTATCCTGGAGGGGACAAGTCAAGAAGGACTACTGCTGGACCGGTGAAAACATTTGCTGCAGTGGACTTGAATCTCCTTAAAGAGAGCGAGATATCTGCGCCTCCGCGCCTCAGCCTGAAGAGATTTATTTCTTCATTTTTATTTTCAATTGTAATCTTGTATTTTTTGTTATCTTGTAAGTTTTCACTAACAATTTTTATTTAACAACTCAAGTGTTTACAAATATTTATTTATTAGTATGTGATCTACGTACGTGCATCAATTTCAGCTCAATTATCCAACAATAAATAAACAAAGAAACAAGTGAATACACCCTATCAGTTCCTTGTCTAGATGAAGGAAGTGATATTGTTATTTCTGTTATGTCACGTAAATTTGTTTTCTTCTTTATCAATAGCCACTAATTTTGCTTAAGTACATAAGCTAACAAGCCGAAGATGCAGTCACATTAGGATAAATTCACATCACACCTCTTGCGGTGCAGACATCCATATCTGAAGCGAAATGTATAAAATGGATCATATGGAAACACATCATCTCTTTTTCCCTTACGGATAAGCTTTACACTGCTTCTGCAGAGTTGGATATATATAGCTACCTGGTAAACAATTTAAGATTCTGTAGGCATTAGAAATTTCTAAGGAAAACTAAAATAAATTACAAAAAAGATAGATATATAGCATTTGCATTGTAAATCAAGGACAAGTATATTTTTTCGCATTTATGAAATTCCTATGTATCCAATAACCTACAGGAATTAAATCAACAATCAGTAACCATTCTTCCAACTGTTGTTCCCGTTATAATGTGGAATAAGTAACCAACTGTTGTTGACAAAAACAAAGTTGAGCTTCATATTGATGAGAATGTCATCAACATATACCAAGACTAGGTGGATGTTTTCCACTTTAAGACTTTCTTTTAACTGCACCTCATAGCTCTTAAGTAGTTCTCTTTGGATATTTGTTGGGTGTATGTCCATTTAATTTAAGGCTTTTAAAATTGAAATTTTGTTTGATTTGTCAAATAATTTATCTTGCAAGTTCAAGGGGCATAAGTTGTTTAGGTGATGAATTAATTGAAGAGAAAATTATAAATATTTATAGCCGGTGAGTTCCTCCATCTTTTCTCTATATCACTCATTTTCTTGTCACTCTCTTCCTTACTTTTGCGGAGTAAATATTTGTAATAGAAATTTATAAATGCAGAGGAACAAGTTAATTTTTACTCTCGCATAATATTTTCATCACCCTGTTATATTTTTGTTTTTCCTTTATTTGTATATTGCCCTTTTTATATGCATTTATTTATTGCACCATATGATTTTTGGTTTATATTGTTTTCTTTTTTCTACCATAATGTTAATATCTCACAAATGATTGTATTGTATTTCATAATTCAATTATATGTATATAGCTTGACAAAAATTTCTTTTGTCAAAATTTACAAATGATAGAATTAATAACTTTGAATGAGCCAAAGAAGATGAAGGGTACATATACATGTAATTACTATTTATATATGTCAATTAAATATTTAAAAAATGATCATTTTATAACAAATAAATGATGGAAAACTATATGCACAGCGGAAGCATACCATAATCATACAACTTACATGAATAATAGACAACACATTGTTTATACTAGAACAAGTACAATCATGTTAGGGCATATAAACTTTCTGAATTTAATTTCAGAATTACCTCTTCAAGTGTGAGCCGATACCTTCAAGTGAATCTACAAGCTAGTTGACACTAGAAACTTCAAGTAAATTCATAAGCTAGGCCACAAACTAGACCACAGTTCTACGGTCTTCTACAGTAATCCCAAGTTCACTTCCGAACCCTCTCAATACTTGGATGGACAAGTATTTTATGGAAAAAATTATCCTTTTTTCAAGGGTTAGAAGAATCCCTATTTATAGAGATTTCTTCTTAGTCCAAGGAAAAGGAATACCATGTCTTTCCTTAGAATAGAAAGACATGTACATCTCCCTTTCCATAGAAAAGAAAAAGTCATGTCCTTCTTCCTTTCCTTAGAATAGAAAAAGTGATATACTTCTCCCTTGCCTTAGAACATAGAAAGATACATACTTCTCCCTTTCCTTAGAATAGAGAAAGACACATACTTCTCCTTTTTCCCTTTACAATAAATTCTGAGTTTTAGATAAATATGGGCACGGTAGGGACCACATAACTAATTACCGAGGCTTCCTATTATGAAAATAATTCCAAATAATTAATTTGAATTATTTTTACCATAATAAATTACAAATCATTCCACTAGAAATTCGTAATCGCACTCCTCTATTTATATTTCGGAATTCCCCATTAGACACATATGTAATTCCCCATGTTAAGAATACAGATACTATTCAATAAATTAAATTACTGACGAACTTAATTCAATGATCAATTTCCTTTAGAGCATTGCTTAACTTATTTCATGTGTCGGATTCTTAAATCCACTTGCAAGGTTTGACACGATGAAAACTTTTAAGCTTCTCAAAAAGGCATATCATCAATCTCTATATCGAGACATGGATTCCATCAACTAACTTATTATTTCACCAATATATATTATCATCATCCAATCTACCAAGAATATTGACCCATCTTAGAATCTCACCTTTTAATAAATCAAAACGATGATTAACATATACAGATTATAATAGTTATATCAGGATTAAGAATATAAGTACATTTAATAGTTTAGAGAATTTCTTTTGTCAGTCAGTCTAAAGAAACTATCTCTACTCGGTCCCGTTCAATACATACAAAATGCACTAGCACAAGAAGTTGGAACTATACCATTCCCATAATCAAGATAAACTACATATAATCTTGTGCTACAATCGTACCGATGGCATGTCCAATTTCCATCTTAGATTGTAAACAAAATTTTTTTTTATACTTATAAGAATCGATGATTTAATCCTCTGTGTATAAGCTTAAACTCTATACACTAAATCATCTACTATATAAGTAAACAAGCACCATAAATGAATATATGATCTATTAAAATAAATAAATAATTATTCTATAATAAATATCTAAACACGTGGTTAATAGTATATATCCCAACAATAAATACTTTTATTTTGTAGGTGTAGACTATGAAATTGATAATGATCTACTAGCCATCCTAAGGAAGACACATGTTGATCGAATTTCTCTACAACTATTACAAAACACCACTCTCTTTCGACGACAAGTTCTCGATGTGTATGCATCTGTAAAAGAGTGGAGGGTATTATTCCTTAAAAAGAAGGCAGAAACTTTAAGGCATTAAATATTTTGTAACTATAATGTCAACATTCAAATTATGTGTTATAACATATTAAAAAGGAACTTTTAACAAGTTGAATTTTACACATCGTACACTTATATTTTAGAAGTATTTATACTAATTAGCACCGTATCTCACGTGTTCGAAAACTAGTATAATATAAAGAAGAGAAAGAAAAACTAAAAATAAATAAATTTTAAGCAATATAAACTGAAATACATATACAATAATACATCATTTAATCTATAATAACATCAAGAAATTATGCAAACATATTTCACTCCTCAAAATCTTCCCTGTTTATTATACTTTTTTATATTCAAAGTAAAAGGAATGTCATTCACTGTTCAACAACAATCAATATTTCACAATCAAGAGAATAATACTTTTTAGTAGTGGTTCTTATTTATCATATATATTAACGATTGAAATATGATTAAAAAATAATTTCAATTTAATAGACTTCTTTTTGTATACCTATGAATTTCATTATATTTAGAAATGATACATTGAAAGAATCCGTTAGGTTTTCCAATATCAATAGATTGATAGTTTCTTTCCTGTATCTTTCCAAAGGAAAAAAAGATCTCGGAAAGAGTTCAACAGTAGTATGTCGTTGATTGCTTTCCTTATTTTATTGTATGTGTAAATTATCTTAAGGAAAGCCTTCTTTTTTCCTCGTGTGAGGATTGTTATAACTTGTATCTATCCATTATTAAATGATTTCACTTAATAGAGTCTTAAAGGCGGCCTCTTTGAAAAGGGGTTGTATTAGTTGTCCTAGTGTAAAGAGGCAGTATTGGCCGTTGGCATTACCGAGGTAATATTGATTGATGCGGTAAAGGGCATTTTGGTGATTTACATTGAATTTGACCTACTTAAGAGGGTTGTAACATTTACATGTGTTATTCTTTCATTCTAGGTATTGTCACATTCTTATAAAACCTACCTACTCTTCCCTCTTTATTCATCTCTTCGGCTTCTCTCTCGCTCTCGCCACTTAGTTTATGTTCAGTAACAAGGTTAGTTCTATTTATCCTATTTTTCTCTTTATTTTTCCAATCTGGGTATTGTTCTTCTCCTTTTAATGATTTTTTAAAGAATCCTCNCCCCCCCCCCCCTCTTTTTTTTTTTACGCAATTCCTTTCCAAGAATAAATCATTTGTTATTGGTGGTCTTATCCTCAATATAATTGTGGTTAGGAGTGTTCACAGTTTGGATAAAAATCGATCCAGACCAAAATAATATATCAAAGCGATTCAATAAATCGATTTTATTTGGGTTTGGTTTCGTTTGGTTTTAGATTTTTGAAAACCGATAGTATTTTTTATTTTGTTCGAAAAAGGGTCGTATTAGTTGTCCTAGTGTAAAGAGTCAGTATTGGCCGTTGGCATGCCCGAGGTAATATTGATTGATGCAGTAATGGGAATTTTGGTGATTTTCATTGAATTTGACCTACTTAAGAGGGTTGTAACGTTTACATATGTTATTCTTGCATTCTCGGCGTTGTCACATTCTTATAAAACATACCTGCTCTTCCCTCTTTATTCATCTCTTCGGCTTCTCTCTAGCTCTCGCTGCTTAGTTTATGTTCAATAATAAGGTTAGTTCTATTTATCCTATTTTTTCTCTTTATTTTTCGAATGTGGGTATTGTTCTTCTCCTTCTGTTGAATTTTTATAGATCTTCTTCTATTTTAGCTCCCCCCCCCCCTGCTCCCTCTGTTTTTTAGGCAATTACTTTTCAAGAATAAATTAATTTTTAAGTGTTCTTATCCTCTATATACTTGTGGTTAGGGGTGTTCACGATTTAGATAAAAATCGATCCAGACCAAAAAAATTATATTGAAATGATTCAATAAATCGATTTTATTTGGGTTGGTTTCGTTTGGTTTTAGATTTTTGAAAATCGATAGTATTTTTGGTTTTGTTCGAAAAAACAGAAGAAATAACTTAACCGAACCGATAAATTATATATATACATGTATTTTATTATTATACATACATAATATATTACATTTATAAACACTTTTAAAGATCTTATATATGTTTTCATCAAAATTTATTTTTAATTTATTTATGAAAGCAAAAATGTCAAGACGAGAACATTTATTTTATTGGTTATATTTTAACTTTAGTATTAAAAATGCATAAACACCAATAGGTTTCATGTATATGACTAAAAATGTCGCAGTCACTTCTTTCAAGGCCAAAAATGGTGAATTTTGGAGCTTTATTCATAGTAAATTTAGTCATCAAAAGTTCAATAACGTTGGTCATTCCAACTATTTCTCATTTTGATGAATTATTGTCACTTTTTTTTCTTTGAATGAATCATTTCTTTTATTTTTGTGTATGGTTAATAACCGAACCAAATCGAACCGAAGCCGATAACAACCAAACCGATAAATGTATATTATATTTGGTTTGATTTAATTTTGAGAATTTAAAAACCAATTATGTTGGTTTGGTTTTGATTTTGACCAATAACCGACCCGTGAACACCCCTATTTGTAGTAATTGATTTTTGTTAAGATTTTAACTTTGTTGTTAGGGATGACAATTGGGGCGGGATGGAGCACTTGCAGGGAAAATTCGCATGAGTCCACGACCACTTCGACCCGTCCCACCTCGCCCCGCATAGCAAAACAATCAGTTTTCAATCTGTCCCGTCCACCTTGCCTCATATACAAGTAAACTTAATCTCTGATGTCTGATAATTTCCCCCCTTCACAGCCCTGTGTTATGAGCAACTAAGACCAATTCTCCAACAGTTGTGGTGATAATGGAAACTCCAAAAGTCTGCTTATTGAAAACTCACCTCAGAAAAAAACGAAGATGGAGTTAGAATGTGAAGAAATTGATAGGATCAGTCACCTACCTGACGCTCTTATTGTTCAAATTCTTTCTCGATTGTCCATAAAAGATGTGTTCAAAACAACTATTCTCTCTAAACATTGGCAATACTTCTAGACTTCTATCGACAACATTGTTTATGAAGAGGAGTATGGTCATTCAGATAGCTCACAGTGCACAAATTTATTTCGTTAACAGATAATGTACTACCTCTCCTTAGCTTCTCTAGCATTAAAAAGTTCACTCTAAACGTTGTGTTCACAAATGATGATGATGTTGTGTCTTATTTTCCCATAATTGACAAGTGGCTTGAATTTGCTATGAGTAAGGAAGCGGAGGATTTACGCCTGAATATAAGCTATAGAAATATTAATTCGAGATAGCCCCAACCCTATAGGTTGCCACAAGTTCTCTGCAGTAGTTCATCGATTGTAACACTCAACTGCGAGAATTGCATAATATCAGAAGATTGTGTACTAAATTGGACATCTCTGAAGAGTTTAACGCTGAAAAGTTTGTTTCTCCTGGATGAACACATTAAACATATAATGTCAAATTGTCCTCAATTGGAATCTTTGGTGCTACATGAATTTTATGGTTTTAGTCGTTTGCACATGACTTCTCCAAAATGTAGGCGACTGCAATTAACCCAGCACAATCATCCTTATGGGGATTGGTATTCATATGATGGTGATGTATGTTTCTTAGAAATTGTTGCTCCATATGTTGAACATTTAATGATTACTGGGTTTTAACTCATACGAAAATTAAGCTCAGGGACTTGTTATCTTTGAACCATGCCACTTTTAATCTCTACTGTGATGAATATGATGAAATGGATGTAAACATAGAGAAAGATCTGTTGCTAAGCGTTCGTTGTGCTAATGAGCTAATACTCTCATCTCGGTTTATCAAGGTCAGTTATCAGTCTTTTTATGTTGATTGTGAATAGAGCTCCTGTTTTTATCATCTGCCTCATTCTTTTGTTCAGGTGATTTCCAATTTGATGTTGGAAGAGGAACACGTCTCCTTACCATTGATGGAATGCAGATGCTTGACAATAAGTTCTCGTATTTCAAAACTTTCCTTCCCAATGATAGACAACCTCTTAAGGTCAACTCATAATTTGGAAAATTTGATGATATATCCTGATAAGCCGGTATGTTTTCAATTCACGATATATACATATCAAATGTTTGTTGATCCCCTACAGCCTCAACAACTTCAATTTCATTACTACAGTTGTTAAGCTTAAAGCTTACCACATAGCCTAATTTTTCATTCGATATTTGTAGTACCATCCTTTTTTTGAGGTCGAAGACATTGATTTGCTGGAAGACAAGTACCTTTCCTTTGAAGAGAACATATTCAAAGTTTCCTTACAAAATTTGAAGAATGTTAAGGTTATGCCATTTTGTAGTCGCACCCGTAGATCTGACGCAATGGAGCTCCATCAATTCTTGAAGTTCTTACTTGAGCATGCAATAAATCTATAGAAACTGATTATAGTGCTAGAGCATAAGGAATGGAACAATTGTTCTACTGATACTTCATGCCTGATGAAGTATTTGTTAGCTTTTCCAACAACTTCTATAAGTGCAATTATTTCCTTAGGAACAGTTAGTCATAATGTTTTCTATAGTGATGTTTGAAACTCTCTTGTACTTATAAAGACACATAAGATTGGGATATGACTGTAATTCATATATTGCTAGTTTGTTTGTCTGGCCAAGTAATTTCTTTTGTCACTGTTTACTGTCGAAATATCATTTGGATGAAGTTAGAAAGTTGGTATATGCTAAGTGTTGACACCCAATTTTGGCCCTCCAATATATAAATTAATCATCGAGCTTTTTCAATTTTCAAACGATTTTAAAATAATTAGTTTTATAAAATTTCAAATTTTCAAAATAAATAAAATAATATATATATATATATATATAGTTCACAGGTTACTTTAGATAGTTTGTCACTTTTTATAATTTTTTAAATAATATATTTTTTTTACGTAATTATGTATATGATTAATGTATTTTATGAATATTCGAAAACCATCTCAAAAAGATTTTATATTTTTTATATTTGGTTAATTAGTTTAGTCATATAATAGTTTATAATATTTTTTGAGATAATTAGTTTTTGTTAATTAAGTTGATTATCTTATTTCGTTAAGATTAAGAAGCTCGTTAATTAATTAATATTAATTTGTCTTATTTAAGGTTTAGTCGAATTTGCTAATTAAATTCAATTCGATTAAGTTCTTAATTTTAATTGGCTACGATTTCAGTCAAATTGGTAAAATCCTTAACCCAATTCAATAGGCTAATTTTTGGACCATTTCCAATTCAATTTTCCCAGCCCATACATATAACATACAACTCCAGCAGCCCAACAGTGCATTACAACAACATACTTACCCAATTCCTACAACTATAAACGACCCAACTAGCCCTATACATCAACAATACCAAAAAACCCGCCCAGACTTCATCTTCTTCACTGCGAACGAACCCAGAAATCAAGACCCGCACAACGTCTTCTCCCCAGCAAGAAGTCGCGTCCAACAATACCCCGACCCCACTACCCATACTCGTCTTCTTCCACCAGGCACAACCCAGAAAAATCCAACAAATCCAGAAATCTCATCACCCATCTGCGAACCCATAACCCTAGCAACTTAATCCATCACCCTCACATCTCCTTTTTCCCCCTTTCGCAGAGTCTCAGAGTAGAGAAGGACTCCCCATGCCTTTTACTGTTGGTCTCGGAAAGGAGCAAAGAAAATTTCAATTTTTTTCTTTCAAAAATCCAACGGATTTCCTCCCCTAAATGGCCCCAACTTCCCCTATAAATAACCCTTTGCATTCAAGTGATAAGGGGGAGTTTGAAAATTTGATTTTGACATGTTTTGGAGATCGGTTCTTTGGTAATAAATGTTTTACACTTACAAATTATTATTTAGCTCTCTAATTCTAAGTTCCGAGAAGTTCGCAAATCAGATTCTCTTAGCTTGCTGTTCATATTGAGATTTTGTGGTAGAAGAGTCACTATTCTCAGCTCGTTTGTCCTAGTCTCGCTGCTCCGAAAAAGGTAATATCCTTTTCTTTCCGAATGATGTATATTCCATGATGGGTTCTTCCTCGATAGTCATTCTCTGTAGGATTTTTGTTTCTTTTGTGATAGTTGTGTCCCTTAGTATGGTCTAATTATGAGTTTAAATATCATCATCTCTCTAAATAAACTGATGTGATTGGTTTAGTGTCGTTGCTTTACGTATTGGCCAATTTGAATGCTTCCTATACTCTCGATTTGAAGGTCATTATCTCGATTTTATATATAAACCCGAATCGGCATTTTGTTCTCTCTTGCGAAAATTCGAAGCCTTATGTTCATTAGTTAAGATCATTTTATAGCATGTGCTTGTTAGATTTCTCAAGTGTTTGGTGATTAAATTCTATCCGGACTCTTTATCTTCTTCTAGTTTGTACACTGCTTTGCTATGGAAAAAAAATTGATTTTAAGCCTAGATTTAGTAAATCAGCTCGGTTACGTTTAATGTTTTAATCTTTAGGTGATGACCCATCTGCGCTATTATCATTTTTCTAACTTATATCAAATAGATATTAACATTAATTTAAACTATTAGTTGGTTGCTCTACTACTTTTGATCCTACCTTGCTAATGCTTTAGCTTGAATTCATTCTTGGTTAGGCATATGATTTCTTCAGTCGGCTATCTATTTAAAAGATAAATGATGAAATTTATCTCATTCAAAATTAGCTATTGTTTCATTTTGTTTAAAATTTGGAAGAATTCCCAGCTTTCTTCTTCTTTTAGCACTAGTACGTTTGCCTCCCTTAACCTTGAATTGTTAATCATTCATGGTAGAGATTTATTTGTAAGGGTACTTTCTTTGCTCTGTTATGTTTTACTAGATGCAATTTGGGATAGTCAAAGTAAAATTTCACAATCTTGGCTCAGTTTTTTTTTTCATTTAAAGTTCCTAGTGAGTGTTTAATTGGATAAGACCCCTCAAATGTTTTCAGTTCCTCTTTGTCGTAACTTGAGTGATGATTATTTTCAGTTGTTGGAGGTCTTCGTTTTGCACGTTGTTAATTTGATTTAGAACATGTTCTCTTATGAAAATGCATCACCTTGCTTCGTTTAGATTTCATGTCTTTAAGACCATGTGTTTGGCTTTTTTTTTTTTTTTTTAAATGTATGTTTCAAGTAATTGGTTGTTAGAATTTTCATGACTTGATTTGGAATTTTCAAGAAAATGCTATCTGTTTGTTTATGGACTAATTTAGTGGTCTAGACTAATTTAAATGTATTTATATGTTGTGCTCTTGATTGAAACTAGTAAGTCCTTGCTATTCACTGCTAGTTCATCATAGTCTCATTATGTTTATTAAAGATCATTGCAATAATTCATAAGTTGTGTAGTTTCATTTTAATGCACGGTTATTATTTTAAATATTAATATGCATTTTCTTGCTTTTTTTTTTACATGTGAAATTTGCTCCAAGTTCAACATGAACTCCTATCTCCTCTCCTTGCATCTCCTCGTTGGGCCAAAGGCCCAATTTTATCTCTTAACAAGTCAGCCAACCTTGAGAGATCGAAGAACAAGTCTTTGGAGTTGATGTACAGGTCTCGGAAAGCAGTAAAACGGGTTGTATACATCCGATATACACTAATATACAGCCTGTGTATACAAAAAGGGGATTGGATTAAAGCTCAAAAATTTGCAAGGAAATTGGCCCAAGAAGGGGCCCAATTTCATTATCTCTTTTACTCTTCTAATTATTTGATTATGTTTTGGCTAATCTCATTTAGCTCTAACTTTAAATAACTTAATTGGATTCCCAAAAAGACGAGTCATTTTCTTTGTGTTGGTTTATTTTTAATACATTTCACTTGTTGTGTTCACTTATTTTATTAATCAACTATTGGTCGAATTTTGTATTTTAATTAAGTTAAATCTTTGTTCTTAAAAAGATATGTTTTTAAGGCCTCTTCACTTGATCACATTATATTTTAAAGTGGTTTTAAATTAAAGTATTTTTCTCAAATGAACTAAAAAATGTTCTCTTTCTACTTAGTCATTTTCTCAAAAAGGTTAGTCGAAACTTTAATTCTTCAATTAATTCAAATGGCTCCATTCTTAAATTAACCAATTTGGTTTAAGTTATTATTTTAAAAAATATATCAAATAAATTCTAATTAATCTAGTTTTATTAATATTCTAATCACTTGTATTTAATTCAAATGTTCATTTTTGGGTCCCTTTCTTTAAAAAATAAAAATGAAATAAAAGCGTGTCATTTATTAAACTTTTTTTCTCAAAGTTAACCAAGTATTGTAAATTATTATTCTTATGTTAAATCACATTTTTTCTAAAAATAGTCAAAAAAATATTTTAGTCATATCATAGGCCAATCACATGTTAGCGGGCACTTCGAATGCTTAAACCCTTCTCGAAGTGTAAATTGAACCCCGGACCTCCTTTGGTATTTTCAAATGATTTTTTCTGTTTAAATCTTTGAAAATTTTAAGTTTTCTTAGTTTTTCTTTAAAAAAAAAAATTAAGTGACGACTCTTTTCTAAGTATTGTTATCAAATTGTTTTATACTTAGAACATTTCAAAAAGTGATTTTTCCAAAGATGGGAAAATTACGGCATAACAAAATGACGACTCTGCTGGGGAGTTAATTAAGTTATAATCATAAGATTTGACTAATTGTTATTAATTATTGAATTGTTTATCTGCGCTTAATGTGTTTAAATTGATATAACTGTTATTGCCTTCATGATATTTCCTGTTGTATGTATAGTATATTAAGGATGGTTTCTGCATAATTGCAACCGGACTTTTATACTCAACCCTTTTTCGGAAGGATCGGCAATTTATTGGTACGTCATGCATCCAATGGTTGTCGTGAGTTCCAACCTAAGTTATCCACTTGGGTTCCCGATCTTTCAAAAGCCACTCTTAGTCAACTAGCGTAGAGCGAAACCAAATCCCAATTTTTAGCGCATGTTGAACTAGGTTGACCCAACATTGGGCCCATTAGAAGTCCACATTGTGTCTATTTGGCCTATTTGCCAATAAAAAGGCAATCATGCTTATGTGTGTTAATTAAGGATGTATATGTCATTTTAAAACAAATCAATTATCTATGGAGGTGGGGGTAACTTACCTTTGTCTGTTTTTCTTGTAAGATGAGTTCGACATATGAACCGTTGAGGACCCGAATGGTGACCATACCCCATCTTTACCTCCAAGTTTGGTGGAAATTTATGAACGCGGAAGACAAGAAAAAAGTTCAAAGACATATAAGTCATCTCCCGTCATTAATGGAAATGGTAGCTTATCCAGATTTGATTGGGACGATGGTGAAATTTTGGGACAACGACAACATGGTATTTCGGTTCGGGGAAGTAGAGTTGACGTCGACTATCGAAGAAGTTCTTGCTAGTTAAGAGAGTGTTGGCATGTGCAACAAGAGGAAACGCCAACCCGATACTGATCTTCTCTTTCCAAAGGTATGGGATTTTGGCGAAATCAAAGAAAAAATGTCACTCCTTAAAGCTGAATGGATGGACAGGCTTCCTGGGTCAAATATTCCACTTCGGAAGTTGTATTATCGATTCGGACGTGCAAGAGCTTACAAGAAGTTCAAAGAAGAGTTTGTTTCGGAAGAAAAGTGGAAGGAAACATGCCTCGTTGCTGTTGCGATATGCCTACTTGGGACAATGGTGTTTCCCCAAGGACCAAACTACACCATCCATCCAAGTGTAGTAATGGTTACTCATGTTATTTTTAATGGAGTAGGCTATGGGTCTGCGAGAAAGTACTACAATTTGGCTCTTATGATCCTTGCTGACATTTACAGGGCATTGGATAGATGTAAAAATGGCACATGTTTTTTTCAAGGGTGCAACCTAATACTTCAATGGTGGATGATGAAACACTTGATCAAAGCTCATGATCCAACAAAACTAGATCCCTTGGAAAGATCGAAAAGACTCGAAAGTCACGATTGGTGGGTGCAACGTAATCATTTCAATAGGACTGGAGGCCAAGAGTTTTGGTATCCGAGACTTCAGGGTTTGAGAGAGGAAAATGTGCAGTGGTCGATCCCATGCTTGGTAGTAACAAAACAAACCGTGATCCGAAGTGGGAAGGCCCCTTACTTGGTATTTGCTGGGTTGAGAGGAACTCGATCGTATTCTCCTTCTCGCGTACTTTGACAACTTGGAGGGAAACAAGAGCTTCCTCAAATCGAAGACATGACAAGATTTGTGACAGATCATGAAAATGGAGAAGTCACTTTTACTAAAAAGATGCTTCAATTATGGAAAACTCGAAGGGTATTGGGTGAGCCGGTGCCAAATAGGTTTGGTCCTGAATGTTCTAAGGATTACAGGGAAGGGTTCAAGAAGAGTCTAGCCAGAACTATCGAACTCGGTCCAAACGTTCCCCATATTATTGCAGATGTTGGAGCCAAACATCAAATTCGACTTCATCAACTCCAAGAGAAGTTTGATCAGAATGAGTTAGATCATCAGTGCTGACATTTAGAAGATGCCAAAGTCATAGCTCAGTTGAAGCAAGAGCTACAAAGAGCAAGGCAATGCATATTAGAATTAGATGATAGCATGGAACAACAACTTCAGTCAGTAGAGAGGTTCAGACACCAGGAAGGGGTTCGGTTGGCAAGAGATTACCTATGGGTGAACAAATATACTATGTGGGAAGAAGTCAGCATCGCTAAAAGGACCAGACTTGGCGAAGGATCAGGATGAGTTTGAAGTTTGTTATCATCCCTTGCGTGAGATTGCTTTATTTGTACTTTGCTTTGTAATTTATTGTCCGAACTCACTTCCCAAATTTTATGTTGATCAGACATGTTTGAATGCCATTAAATGAAATATTTTGGGGGATAATTAATTGGCTTAAAAGACATATACATCATTCAATTCGATAGGCCCACCTTTGGCATAAAAAGGTCACAAGTTTAAGACGAGATATAAATTGTTTGTGTGCTACCTGATATGATTGCTTTGTGTTGTAATGTGTCACTATGTCTAAAGCAGAATTAATCCACTTTTATTTCTTAGAGAACTCTAAGCATATATTAAAATTCACAACAACAAAGTCCATCCAAATTACTCCTGAAGTGTTGTCCAAGTTTCTCATATAAGTATAAGCCATTTACTCAAAAAAATCTTCTAAGTTTTTATTCATCCGTCACAGGAAGGTCAACTTGCTAGAATGTTTGGAAAAAGTGTCAACGCACCAATCCCACCCATTGCTTTGGTTAGTGATGAAGAAACTCAAGAATTAATGTTCAAAAAATTTATCGAGACTAAAGAGAGAATAGCTGCAGCCAAAAGGAGACTTGCAGTACTAGATCAAACTGAATGGATGCTACGAGAGAGAATTATTGTGGTTGACATGGAAACAACCTCGGTGAAAATTTTTTTTGCAAGAATTGATCAAGAGATAATTAATATCACTAAAGTGTCTGCAAGGATTCCCGAAATTGAACGGGACATTAAGCAACTAAATTTTGGGAATGCTTCCTCCATGAGGGGAAAAGGTAAAACAAAAGTAAGTTCAGATGACGAGAGCACCAGATTGTTACCCTACAGTTAAAGAAGGAAGCAAAGAAGTCTTTGGGTAGATTTAGGTTCATGTAATGCATTTCTCATGTTTGTTGTTTTGTTTTTAAGTTCTATTGTAATCAAGAACTATGCGAGACTTGAGCCCATATGGGGTACGTAGGAAGCTCTTTTCGAGCCTAGTCTCTCTATCAATTTCGGGAAGGGTATGTTTTAAGTTATCTTATGTAATTCAAACTACGTCGGGCCTGATTTCCTTGGTGGATACGTAGGCAGCCTACTTAAGGCTCGGTCCCTATCTTTTTTATTTCTATTCTCCTTTATTAGTGAATGATTCTGAAGAGTTCCACTTACAAAAGAACATGAGTGGAAGGAATTAGCAAGATTCTATGCAAGTCGACCTTTCCAATTCAATTCCAAAAAGATTTTTTCCATTTGAGTCCTCCCATTCACTCGAAATATTTCCGTGGATTAATCTACTTGAAGCAAAATGACACTTGTGTGTTTGTTTTTATGTCATCTTATTTGTACATCTTGTTAAAATAAAAACTAACACATATGTCTTTTGAGTTGTTCTTCTCTACAGGTAAAAACTGATCTATGTTGAAATCAAACTGGCCAACCATCCCTACTTTACAAGATCTAAAGAAATCATACCATCCTTCCCTGATCATTCTTTGGAGAAAGGCAAGAGCAAAATGACTGGTACTTCTGAAGAAACAGGAATAGTGGATGTGACCATCAGAAATGTTGAACTCGCTGATCAGAGTGAGTTGATCTCTTAGTTAATGCAACGAATTGCAGACATGCATAAAGAGCTCCAACAGACCAAAGATCTAGCCAAATTGGCCATTGCATCAAATGAACCCCCTCTTGAAACTAGAAGACCTCCCCCTCATTTTCCATCACTAAGTTTCCCATTACCCAACTATTTCCCTACCCATACCACAGGACCCATCACTTCCACCCCTAATCCTTATACCATTGACCTAACTGTATCCAACGCTCCTTATGCCAGCACTTCCTACCAAACATCACCACCATTACCAAATCAGAACCAAACACCTAACACTAATCACTCCCAAAACTTCACACCAACATACCAAATCCCACCCCTAGTGTCCAATAATCCATGTGTTTTGCCTAGCCAGCCTGCATACCCTTCTGTAACATTCAAAAATCCACCAGCCTATACAATCCCTGAACCATGTCCTAGCTTTCCCGTTCAATCGGAGTTGGATCACTATGAAGAAATGGAGAAGGAGTGGAGGTTGAGAGAATAAAAGCGTGAACAAGAAATGAATGTTATGAAGGATGCCATCTCTGAAGCAGTAAAAAGTGTACAATCTTCGAGGAAGATAACAGGACTTGAGTATGAGGACCTTTGCATGCACCCTGACTTGGAAATACCCGAAGGTTACAAAATTCCAAAATTTGAAACCTTCAATGGTATTGGCAATCCCATGGCTCACCTATGAGCTTATTGTGACAAACTCGTGGGTATCGGGAAAAATGATGCATTAATTATGAGGTTGTTTAGTCGAAGCCTCAATGGGGAGGCATTAGAATAGTTCACATCTCAAGAACTCCGTCAGTGGTCTACATGGGGGGCTCTGGCCAAAGATTTTTTGGAAAAATTCCAGTTTAATGTTGAAGCTGTCCCTGACAGATATTATTTGGAAAAAATCAAGCAAAAGACCACGAAAGACTATCGTGAATATGCGTGCCGCTGGAGGAAAGAAGTTGCTAAGGTACAACCTATGATGACTGAAAGCGAAATAACCTCTGCTTTTATTCGAGCTCAGGAGCCCGAGTATTATGAAAGGATGTTGCCCATGATAGGACAGAAGTTTTCGGAGCTGATCAGAATGGGAGAAGCCATAGAGGATGGCCTCAAGTCTGGAAAGGTTACAAGTCTTACTGCCTTGCAAATCGCCAACAAATCCTCACCATCCATTGCCATAGGATTTGCTAGGAAAAAGAAAGAGGGTGTGTCCGCTGTATCTTGTAGCCCAAGGCCAAGGCTGCAAAGGTATTTTGGGTCTGGTTCTGCCATTGGAAACTCCAACCGATTCCCCACCTCAAATATTTACCCACCATCTCCACAAGCTCCAATCCCAATCTACTATGCACAACAGAATTACCAAGCACCATCGCATATCTACCAAAATCAATCAACCACCAACCTACCAAAATACACTACCAAATCACCAAGCCAATGCACCAGTCTCCCAAAATCCCGGACAAAACAACCCAAATGCCAACAATCTACCCCACCCTAACCTCGAAAAAAAGACTCCCAGAGTTTTTACTCTCTTGGCAGAAACACGTACCTAACTCTTTGAGCATCTAAGAGCGGCAGTATTGATCCAACCAGTAGACGCAAAGACAATTAATCCCACAAGAAAGTTCTTTCGAGCGGATCAACATTGTGTGTACCATTATGGAGGGGCAGGACTTGATACAGAAGGATATATCAATCTGAAACATAAGATTCAAGAATTTATCGATAACAGAATCATCACTCTCCAAGCCTCTGCCCCCAATGTGAACCTTAACCCGTTGCCGAATCATGGAGGAACTACCATCAACATGATTGAAAGAAACGAAGATTGGCTTGCTAATGGGACTATCAGTGAAGCAAATGTCAACTCGCTTATACCAACAGTGGCCTTATTGACCATAAAGGCACGTCCAGAGTTTGTTGTAATAACTGCACCTCATCAAGCATTCGCTTTGACAAAGGAAAGAATCAATGAGTAGCTCAAAGAAAAGTTTGTCATGCAGGTGGCTACCGCACAAGGGATGACACGTTCTGGAAGATGTTACATTCTAGAAGAACTAACTCAGAAGACACGAAGAAAGGAGAACCAAAAAAGGCCGATCACAGAGGGTGAGGCTGAAGAGTTTTGGCGAATAATGCAGCCTAAGGAGTATTCCGTTGTCAAGCATTTGGAGAAGACTCCCGCTCAAATTTCTATTTGGACTCTATTAATGAGTTCTGAGTACCATCACTGTTGAAGGTATTAGATGAAGCGTATGAACCGACGGGAACAAGTGTTGAGAATTTGGCCACTATGGTAAGTCATGTCATTGGGAGTCATTAAATATCTTTCCGAGAAGATGAGTTGCCACTCTAAGGGGTGATGCACAACCATGCCTTGTATGTCACTGTCAAATGCAGGGACAATTTTGTAGCTCGAGTATTGATTGATAATGGCTCAAGGCTCAATATATGCCCATTATCAACCTTGACTCAGCTAAAATATGATGTAGGGAAAATCCGTCAAAGTCGCATGAATGTAAGGGCGTTTGATGGATCGCAAAGAGAGACCATGGGGAAGTAGACTTGTGTATCCAAATGGGGCCTGCAGAATTTGTCATTGAATTCTAGGTGATGGGTATATCTACATGCTACAACTTATTGCTAGGAAGACCATGGATCCATGCGGTCAGAGCAGTTCCATCCACTGGCATCAACTTCGGTGTCGGTTATACCCCAACAGAGGAAGAATTGTTTGAAGTAGGAACAAGGAAGAATCATGACTGTGATATACCAAAGCCTATTCCAGTATTGTACCAGTCATTTGTTGCTAAAACTTCAGACCCTGAGATTGATGGTCTAGTGGAAGGGATGGGAAGATTGTTTGTTGAAGAAGATTGTGTTGTGATCTCAGCAGAATGCACCACAACACCCATCATCCGAGATGCCGGACCTAGAGAGATGCTACAGAATTGGATGACCACTCCACTTATGATCCATCAAATGGCTTGGTAGACAAAGACAAGATTTGATATTTTACTTTTTTTTTTTAAATCGGTGTTATTTAGACGAGGCCCGAAACCACCATTTATGTCACTTTATTTTTCATCGTAATGTTTAAAAAAGAAATGATGATGAGTCATGACCAAAGTTTGTACGCTTTTTTAAAATTCCAATGAAAGCCTCGTTTATTTTAAATTGATTATCTTGTCATTGTGAATTATTCTGCAATAAATACATTTAAACTCTTTCTATCTAACATGATTGATTTGTTGTTCTTTTCAGTACAAATGAATCTAAACTTGCCAATGTCATGACATGTCACAAACACGGAGAACCAAGTAAGGTCGATGAAGATGAATGTGAAGAATATGATAAGGAAACTATGATGCCTGAACACCTTATCGAGGAGTTGAGGCAACTTGAAGACGATGAAAAGCCTAACCTGGATGAAACAGAGACAGTAAACTTGGGAGATGACGAGTCGGTCAGAGAAACTCGAGTCAGTGTCCATTTGACAGCAACAGAAAGAGAAGAATTGGCCAAGCTGCTCAGACAATACATCGATGTGTTTGCGTGGTCTTATGATGATATGCCAGGGTTAAGAACTGATATTGTTTCCCATAAGCTACCTTTCAATCAGAGTACTGTCCAGTAAAGCAGAAAACCATAAAGTTCAAGCTCAATCTGAGTTTAAGGATAAAAGAAGAGGTCGTGAAGCAAATCGAATCAAGAGTCGTTAAAGTGACCAAGTATCCCACTTGGCTGGCTAACATTGTTCCAATGGCGAAGAAAGATGGAAAAATCAAGATATGCATGGATTATCGGGATCTCAACAAAGCAAGCCCGAAAGATAATTTCCCCTTGCCAAACATCCACATACTCATCGATAATTGTGCTAAGCATGAGCTGCAATCTTTTGTGGATTGCTTTGCGGGATACCACCAGATTCTAATAGATGAAGAAGATACAGAAAAAATAGCATTCATCACACCTTGGGGAGTCTACCATTATCTAGTGATGTCGTTCGGCCTTATGAATGCTGGAGCCACTTACATGAGAGCTATGACCACCATTTTCCATTATATGATCCATAAAGAAATTGAGGTGTATGTGAACGATGTCATCATAAAATCCCGCAAGAGTTCAAATCACCTGACACACTTGGAAAAGTTCTTAAACAGGTTACGTAGGTATGATTTGAAGTTGAACCCAGCTAAATGTGCATTTGGAGTACCTGCAGGGAAGTTACTCAGATTCATAGTTAGCAGAAGAGGTATTGAGCTTGATCCTTCCAAGATCAAGGCAATTCAAGACTTACCTCCTCCAAAGACTAAGAAGGAAGTAATGAGTTTTCTGGGAAGACTGAATTACATCAGTCAATTTATAGCTCAATTAACAGTGATATGTGAGCCCATATTCAAGTTACTACAAAAAGATGTGCCAACCAAATGGATCGAAGAATGTCAGAAGGCTTTTGACACCATTAAAAGTTACCTTTCGAATCCACCAGTGTTGGTGCCACCACGTGCAGACAGTCCTTTGCTATTGTATTTATCCGTCTCCGACAATGCATTCGGGTATGTGTTGGGACAACATGATGAGACTAGAAGAAAGGAGAGAACTATATACTATTTGAGCAAGAAGTTCACATCCTATAAGGCCCGTTACACCCTTTAGAGAGAACTTGTTGTGCTTTGACTTAAGTTGCTTAGAAATTGAGACATTATCTGTCGGCTTATACAACACATCTCATTTCGATGATGGACCCGCTTAAGTATATATTTTAGAAAGAAATACCCACAGGAAAGCTAGCAAAGTGGCAAATGTTGTTGAGTGAGTTTGATATTGTGTACATGACTCAGAAAGCAATCAAGGGGCAAGCTTTGGCCGATCACCTTGATGAAAACCCAGTAGATGAAGGATATGAATCACTTAGAACATAGTTCCCTGATGAAGAAGTATTATTTGTAGGGGAAGACATATTAGAATCATATCCTGAGTGGAGAATGTTCTTTGATGGAGCAGTAAACTCTATAGGATCAGGAATTGGAGCAGTGTTGATATCCGAATTGGGGCAACATTATCCAGCAACAACAAAGCTTAGATTCCGATGCACTAATAACATGGCTGAGTATGAAGCATGTATTCTCGGCATTAGAATGGCTCTTGATATGAATGTTCAAGAATTACTGATAATTGATGATTCAGACTTGTTGATTCATCAAGTTCAAGGAGAATGGGCGGTGAAGAATCCTAAAATCTTACCTTACGTACAATTGGTACAGAGATTATGCAAAAGATTTAGGAAGACCGAGTTCAGACACACGCCGAGAATACAAAACGAGCTTGCTGATACCTTTGCAACCATATCGTCCATGATACAACACCTAGAAAAGGGTTATATCAATCCACTTGAGATAGTTTTAAGTGAACAACCAGCACATTGTTCACATGTGGAAGCAGAATGGGATGGGAATCCATGGTATTTCGATGTGAAAAAGTACGTAGAAGCTAGCGAATATCCGAAAAAAGCAAAAAGTATTCAGAAGAAAATAATTCGAAGAATGGCAAACAACTTCTTCTTGAATGGAGAGGTTCTTTATAAGAGGACACCCGATCTGGGATTACTGAGATGTGTGGATGCTGTAGAAGCCACAAAATTGCTTGAAAAAGTGCACGCTGTAGTGTGTGGGACTCACATGAATGGGTTTACATTAGCAAAGAAAATCTTAAGGGCGGGATATTTCTGGATGACTATGGAAAATGATTGTGGTCGATTTGTCCAAAAATGTCATAAATACCAAGTACACAGAGATCTGATCAAAGTACCACCCCACGAGCTCAATGCGATGAGTTCTCCTTGGCCATTTGTAGCTTGGGGAATGGATGTTATTGGACCAACTGAGTCGGCTGCCTCAAATGGTCATAGGTTCATTTTGGTTGCCATTGATTATTTCACAAAGTGGGTCGAAGCTACTTCCTACAAAGCTGTGACGAAGAAAGTTGTGGCCGATTTTGTTCGCAACTTTGATATATCGTTTTGGAGTTCCAGAGTCTATCATCACAGACAATGGAACAAATCTGAATAGTCACTTGATGAAAGAGATATGTGAATAATTCAAAATTACCCATCGTAATTCAATTGCATAGCATCCTCAGAATAATGGAGTTGTGGAAGATGCTAATAAGAATATCAAGAGGATACTGAGAAAGATAATTGACAACTACAAATGTTGGCATGAAAATTTGCCTTATGCTTTGCTAGGTTACCGCACCACAATCCGAACCTCAACTGGAGCAACTCCTTATCTATTGGTATACAGAACAGAAGTAGTGATACTAGCTGAAGTTGAGATACCATCTTTAAGGATTATTCAGGAAGCTGGATTGAGCGATGCCGAATGGGTTCGTGACCAATATGAGCAATTGGCATTGATTGATGAGAAAAGGATGAGTGTTGTTTGTCATGGCCAATTGTATCAACAGAGAATGACTTGCGCTTTCAACAAGAAAGTTAGAGTTTGAACATTTGATGTAGGCCAATTGGTGTTGAAACGCATGTTTCCTCATCAAGAGGAATATAAAGGGAAATTTGCACCTAACTGGCAAGGACCATATGTCGTCCACAAAGTACTATCAAGAGGAGCTTTGGTTCTAGCAGAGATGGACGGTAGAGTGTGGCGAAAAGCTACCAATTCAAATGTTGTAAGAGATACTACATTTGAAGGATGATACTTCTTTTCTTTATTTCCTTGTAATTGCAGTTTGCTTGTAATCATTGTCGCATTATGTTTTGAAACATTCCCTTTGTACTTGAACTACGTTAGACCTGAATTCTCAAGAATGAGATACGTAGGCGGCCTAGGTCGGCCTTGGTCGTTTCCTTATCAAATTTTCTATTTTTGTCACTTCTCGAGATGGGAACTACATTTGACCTGATTCCCACCTCAACGGGATACGTAGGCGCCACAAGGGTTCGGTCATATTCCCAATAAGATTTCCATTTCCCTTCATAATGGAAATTGGGACATAATTTTTGAAAGGACCTCAAAAATTCTACAAGAAGAGTCATTTCCTACAAACAAGAGTCAAGGATCATATCGAAATGTGCAACTGGGAATAATTTTGAAGAGATCTCAAATGCAAGACTCTCGTGATCATCATCAAATTTGTTTTTGAAACATCTAAGTGGGACAAAATTTTTGAGAAGGACCTTAAAAATTCCATCAAGGATACTCAGACCTTCGAAGTCAACTTCAATTCCCTCAAATTGACGTGTTCTTAAAAGGTTTTAAGTTGCCAGCAAGCTACCTGTCATATCAAAATCTGAGACAAAGAGTTTTGTTCGTATTGTGCATGTCGTGACAATTAATTGGCAGAGATTTTCTTTAAAACTATTTTTCAAAACTTCATGCCTAGCAAATGTTTTAATTTAAATATGATTTTTTCTTTTTTCTACTGCGATTCATTGGATCTACCAGACAAAGTTCCAGAGATAACGAGACCAGGAGCAAGGCGACTTCAACACAGATCAGTGTTCCAAAACTAACATGTTTTTGTGGATGCAGGGTATAATAAGATCATCAAAGGAGCTATATTTATCAACCAACTAGTTCAGGAGAACATATCCAACTAATATCAATTAGTGAGTGTAACATCTTCGTTTTATCAAAGAGGTATTTGACAGATTAAAGATTAGTATCTACCGCTTAAGGCTGCGAGATACCGATGAAAATGATGTTATGATCAAAAAGTACCTATCATCATATCAAGTATTGATGAAAGACGACGTTCATAGTCAAAATCATATTCAAACCGCCAAGAGGGCCATTGCATATTCAAGCCGCCAAGAAGGCCATTGCATATTCAAGCCGCCAAGAAGGCCATCATATTTAAACCGCCGAGAGGGCCATTGCATATTCAAGCCACCAAGAGGGTCATCATATTCAAACCGTCAAGAGGGCCATTGCATATTCAAACTGCCGAGAGGGCCATTCATATTTAAATTGCCAAGAGGGCCATCATATTCAAACCGACGATAGGGCCATTGCATATTCAAACTGCCGAGAGGGCCATTCATATTTAAATTGCAAAAAGGGTCATTGCATATTAAATTGCCGAGAGGTCAATTCATATTCAAATGCCAAGAGGGCCATTCATATTCGAACTGCCGAGAGGGCTATTCATATTTAAATTGCCAAGAGGGCCCCTCATATTCAAACCGCCGAGAGGACCATTGCATATTCAAACTGCCGAGAGGGCCATTCATATTTAAATTGCCAAAAGGGTCATTGCTTATTAAATTGCTAAGAGGGCCATTCATATTCAAATGCCAAGAGGGCCATTCATATTCAAACCGCCGAAAGGACCATTCATATTCAAATTGTCGAGAAGGCCATTGCATATTCAAACTGCCGAGAGGGTCATCATATTTAAATGTCGAGAGGGACATCGTATTTAGCCGCCAAGAGGGCCATTCTTATTCAAATTGCCGAGAGGGCCATTCATATTTAAATTGCCAAAAGGGCCATTGCATATTAAATTGTCGAGAGGGCCATTCATATTCAAATGCCAAGAGGGTCATTCATATTCAAACCGCCGAGAGGGCCATTTATATTCAAACCACCGAGAGGGTCATTCATATTCAAATTGCCGAGAGGGCCATTGCATATTCAAACTGCCGAGAGTGCCATCATATTTAGATGCCGAGAGGGACATCGTATTTAGCCGCCAAGAGGGCCATTCATATTCAAACTGTCGAGAGGGCCATTCATATTCAAATTTCCGAGAGGGCCATTGCATATTCAAGCCGCCGAGAAGGCCATTGCATATTCAAACTGCCGAAAGGGCCATCATATTTAGACCGCCAAGAGGGCCATCATATTCAACCATCAAGAAAACCATCAACATATTATGGTTTAATCACACACATTAGTCTCTTCTTGGTCGATTATCGCTGTAAAAAGATCAACCTAACCTTACTGCCCAATTATTCTTATTGCATATAAGCTCAATACCAAAGTTTATAGTTCAAATCATTGACTATATTCACTTGATTCATAAGAATGAAATAAATTTCCTCTTTTTTTTCTAAACCCATGTTTCTCAACTTCCCAATTCTCAATCTTATAGTCATGGAAGATACAAATTCAACCTTTAGACTAAGTTAAGAAACTTACCTTCTTCTCGTTCTTCTTCTTCTTCCACCTCTCTCTTTAGTTTGAGAGCTAAGGCTTTCAATTTAAATTTATGTTTCTCCTTCGTTCGTTCGCTCACTAGAACAAGAAGAGTCCCCTTTTTTTTCTTTTGATCCCTGAAGTTGCAGCGTTGCTGCTGCTTCTGTTAGGGCTTTCAGCCTCTTTTTTTTTTTAATTTAAATTTCTGATCCTTTTTTTTAAAAATGAGAGCTAAATGACAATTATGCCCTTATTTTAATATAGGGTATTACATTCTCCCCACCTTAAGAAATTCGGTCCCCGAATTTAAAGTAAGTGTATACCTGTAGACTGAAACAAGAGAGGATACTTGTCTCGCATATCCTTTTCCAACTCCCAAGTAGCTTCTTCAGTGGTATGGTTCCTCTATAAGACCTTCACGGACACAATATCTTTTGACCTTAACCTTCTTACTTGTTTGTCCACAATAGCCACAGGTTCCTCTTCATACGTTAAGTTCTCATCAATTGGTATAGTCGGTGCTTCAAGTACATGAGAGGAGTCTGAGATATACTTCCTCAACATAGAAACATGGAATACTGGATGGATGAAAGACATATTGGGAGGCGGTGCCAAACGATACGCCACTCCTCCTACCCGGTCAAGTATCTCATATGGTCCTATATATCGCGGACTCAATTTACCTCTTTTGCCGAACCGCATCACACCTTTCATAGGAGAAACTCGTAGCAAAACTTTGTCCCCAACCGTGAACCCTAGATCTCTTCTTCTCTTATCCGCATAAGACTTCTGTCTGCTTTGAGCTGTGAGCAATCTCTGCCTAATCAACTGGACCTTATCCATGACTTCTTGTACTAAGTCTGGTCCCAACACATTGGTCTCTCCAACTTCAAACCAACCTATAGGAGACCGACATTGCCTTCCATACAAGGCTTCATATAGAGCCATCTGAATGCTGGACTGAAAGCTATTGTTGTAGGCAAATTCAGCTAAAGGCAAGTAAGCATCCCAACTACCTCCAAAATCAAGAATGAAAGCTCTCAACATATCCTCTAAGATTTGAATAGTACGCTCAGACTGCCCATCTGTCTGTGGATGGAATGCAGTACTAAGGTCTACTCGAGTACCCAAGGCTTCTTGAAAGGATCTCCAAAAGCGTGAAGTGAACTGTGACCCTCTATCAGATATGATGGATATTGGCACTCCGTGAAGTCGAACAATTTCATTCATAAATATTTGGGCATATTTCACTCCACCATATGTAGCCTTTACCGGTAAGAAGTGTGCTGATTTTGGTAATCGGTCTACAATTACCCATACAGAGTCATAACCTCTGAGAGTTCGGGGTAGACCAACCACAAAATCCATAGTGACTCTTTCCCATTTCCACTCTGGAATTTGGATCTCTTGTAATAATCATGCAGGTCGTTGATGCTCTGCTTTAACCTGTTGACAAGTCAAACAACTAGAAACAAAATTAGCAATATCTTTCTTCATACCTTCCCACCAATACAACTGCTTCAGATCATGATACATCTTAGTGGAACCAGGGTGCATAGTATACCTAGAGTTGTGAGCTTCTTCAAGAATAACTCGTCTTAACCCACCTATGTTTGGTACACACAACCGGTTACCTAGTCGAAGCATACCAGCACCATCAACCATCATCTGCTCACTTTTACCAGTTGTGACCTCATATCGATATCTGCAAAGTTGTTCATACTCATATTGAGTAGTTTTAATGCGCTCTACTAATGAAGATTTAGCTTGCACACAAGCTAGCAATATCTCTGAATTTCCCACACTAAATCTAATACCTGCGCCTTCAAGTTTCTGGACATCCTTTGCCAACTGCCTCCTTTCAGGAACTATATGTGTTAAACTGCCCATAGATTTTCTACTCAATGCATCAGCCACAACATTAGCTTTTCCAGGGTGATACAAAATAACACAATCATAATCCTTGAGTAGCTCCATCCATCGTCGTTGTCGAAGATTCAGGTCTCTCTGCTGAAAGATATACTTTAAGCTCTTGTGATCAGTATATATCTCGCAAGTTTCACCGTATAGATAATGCCTCCAAATTTTAAGAGCAAATATCACTGCAGCCATCTCCAAATCATGAGTAGGATAGTTTTGCTCGTGCCTCTTCAGCTGTCTCGAAGCATAGGCAATAACACGACCATTTTGCATCAGAACACATCGTAACCCAACTCTCGAAGCATCACAAAATACCGTAAAACCTCCAGAACCTGATGGTAAGGACAATATAGGTGCTGTTGTCAAACACATTTTAAGTTTCTGGAAGCTTTGCTCACATTCTTCTGTCCACTGAAATTTAGCATTTTTCTGTGTCGACTTAGTCAATGGAGATGCTATATTGGAGAAATCCTTCACAAAACGCCTGTAGTAATTTGCCAAACCCAAAAAGCTTCAAATTTCTGTAGGCGAAGTAGGTCTGGGCCATTTTTGCACAGCTTCTGTCTTTTTGGAATCCACCTTGATCCCATCTTTGGACACCACATGCCCCAAAAATGCTACTGAGTCTAGCCAAAATTCACACTTTGAGAACTTAGCATAAAGCTTATGTTCTCGCAAAGTCTGTAACACTGTCTTTAAATGACTCTCATGTTCTTCCTGGCTACGAGAGTATACCAAGATATCATCAATAAAAACTATCACAAACCTGTCTAGAAACGGCCGGAACACTATTCATTAAATCCATGAATACAGCCGGCGCATTGGTTAATCCAAAAGGCATCACAACGAACTCATAGTGTCCATATCGAGTTCTAAATGCTGTTTTGGAAACATCTTCCTCCCTGATTCTGAGTTGATGATAACCAGACCGAAGATCAATCTTTGAAAAGTGGACAGCCCCCTGTAATTGATCAAATAGGTCTTCTATACGAGGTAAATGATACTTATTGCGTATCGTTACCTTGTTCAACTGTCTGTAGTCGATGCACATTCTTAGAGACCCATCTTTCTTCTTTACGAACAATATTGGTGCGCCCCATGGAGATATACTTGGTCGGATAAAACTCTTATCGAGTAAGTCTTGCAACTACTGTTTTAGTTCCTTCAGTTCTGCTGGTGCCATACGGTATGGGGGTATGGATATTGGCAATGTATCAGGAGCCAAATCAATACCGAAGTCTATCTCTCGTATAAGAGGTAATCCTGGCAAATCCTCAGGAAATACATCAGAAAATTCATTCACCATGGATATCTTCTCCAAGCTAAGTGTTCCTTCTGTTGTATCCCTTACCATAGCTAAGAGACCCATATAACCTTTCTGTAGTAACCTTCGAGCCTTTATAAGGGATATGATTTTTCCAACCTCAGGGACTTGACCCCCTTTTAATGCAAATGTAGGCTCATCAGGTATTTCAAATTTAACTATCTTTGCATGACAATCAGCAGTAGCATAGCAAGGAGATAACCAATCCATGCCCATCAACACATCAAAATCAATCATATCAAGTACAATTAGGTTAGCTAGAGTATCCCTACCCTCAACTCTTATCTGACAATCACGATACTCATATTTAACTAACAAGGAATCCCCCACAGGAGTTGAAATAAGAAAAGGATGATTCAACATCTCTGGTTGTCTATCAAATCTCAAAGCAAAGTATGAGGACACATAGGAGTGGGTAGATCCTGGATCAATCAAAGCATGTGCATCAAAGGAACAAACTGAAAGAATACCTGTAACCACCGCATTTGAGGCCTCAACATCTTGTTTAGTAAGTGCAAAAACTCTTGACTGACTTCTACCGGCATTCCCTTGTCCATGATTTCCAGTGAAATAATCTCCAACACCTCTACTTCTATTTCCTGTACCTGTATTACCTGAACCATTATGAGTGGTCTGAACAGGTGCAGCTATCTGAGCAGAAGTCTGTGTGGGGTTTCTCGGAGGTAGAGGGCAATCTATAATGCGATGCCCCAACTGACCACACCGAAAGCACCCTCCAGTGATAACACGACACTGGCCTACATGTGATTTACCACAAGTCTGGCAGGAGGGAGCAGTGGCATACATTTGTCCAGAATTGCGATGTCCCTGTGCTGATAAAACTGTATCTATCCCTGTCTGAGAGCCCTGCTGTTGTCTTCCCTGATTCTTTGTTCTGTGATTTGCACCCAAGTCGCCGCTGTAAGATCCCCCTATCTTGGCCTTCTTACGTACATCATAGGTTGCACGCTCCTCTCGACCCTTATCTTCAATCTTTCTAGCTAGATCAACTGCTTCTGAATAGGTCATGGTACTCATATTTGGGGCTAGGGCATTGAATAAACGACTAACCAACCCATGCACGAACCTCTGAACTCTATCTGCTTCAGTAGGTACCAACAAAGGAGCATATCTAGCGAGCTTACAAAATTTGGCGTTATAAGTTGCCACATCCATATCTGGAGTCTGTACTAACCTCTCAAACTGTGTTGCATACTTCTGCCTCTGACTGTTAGGAAGGAAATTATCCATGAACAACTTAGTGAATTCATCCCACTTCAGTGGTGCTGCCCCAGCAGGTCGACCTAGCAATACAATTTCATACCAAGTGCTAGCCATGTCCTCTAGTTTGTATGCTGCTAGCTCCACTGGTCTCTCGCTAGAACATCCTAGAGCCCGGAGGGCCTTAAATGTCCCATCCAAGAAGCTTTGAGGATCCGCTGAACTATCAGAACCTGTGAATTTTGGTGATTTCAATTTCAAGAATTCCTGCAAGGATACCTCTTTATTCCCAAAAGTATAAGTCCGTGCAGGTGTCTGAAGTGGTGCATGTGTCTGAGTAGCAACAACACTATGCTGACCATCCCTCTCCTGTCTATCCATTCTATTGACTAAACTCTCTATGGCTTTTTGCATGGAGGCAAGTACCCCAGCAGTAGCATTCTCCTGCGATGTCGGAGGTGGACTAGCGCTCCTTTCCGGAGTGACCTCCCTTGAAGTCCTAATAGTGGTGTTGCGGTTCCCTGTGGTAGCATTACGAACCTCTCCTTGACCAGTTCTGCGGGCTCTGTCCCTTCCCCAAGTTGAGGAAGTTGGCTGCCTAGCCGAAGTGACATTAGGCACCTCAGAAACACCTGTTGTAGCTCTGCCATTAGAAAATCGGGTTCAAGCCATCTGGTTAACAGAACGAATAATGTTAGATTAATCTAGTTGGCCCTAAACGTTACACACATAAGCAGGAATGAGAAAGAAAAACAAGACACATCCTATCACGTCCTCGCAGAATCACGATTATAGAAATGGCTGGCAACATAACCATAATTGAGATTCTACTACTAACGTGTGGTCCATAGGTCATAAGAATAAATGACTCTGATACCAACTTTGTCACGACCCAATTAAGGATCATGACCGGCGCTAAGGNCTAACGTGTGCTCCATAGGTCATAAGAATAAATGACTCTGATACCAACTTTGTCACGACCCAATTAAGGATCATGACCGGCGCTAAGGGGGAGAATCCCAAAGCAAGCCTCACCAGAATTCTACAGAAAATCAGGCAGAGTTTCCTTTGTTTTTAAGCCTATCCTGGATTTTTCCTGTCTCAGAATTTCACAACACAACTAATAGCAACTATAAACCACCATTTAATATCCATCAAGGATCAAATTGTCACGAAATAAAAACCAATTCATCTCCAAATTACGGAAAAAAAATCTCCAAACTAGTCACTTGACTATAATTCGAAGGACTAATCTTGACTCAAATCAAAAGAATGACAAATGGAGCAATTCTAAGAGTTTTTAAAAGAAACTAAATAAACATATCAAATCAATAGTTCTCTTGCCACGCAAAGCAATGCGGGGCTCACCAGATGCTACTAACTCACACGCTAGTTAATGGAATCCTCTTCAATACCACTTGAATTCTCTGTAAAAACAAATAGCGAGGAGTGAGACGCTAGCTCAGTGAGTAATATTACTTAACCACAACCATTTTAATGAGGGACAAGTCAGAAAGCATGCTAGTGTAATAGTCATGATGATGAAACAATGCTCTTTCAGAAACAATAACAATATTCAACCTTAGGTGCCTCATATAAGCAAAATCAATGTAAATACATAATAGCAAACTCAGAAAAAGAATATTTTCATATCAAATCTTATAGCTGGGAGGTTTCCAAGGATGAATCTTGTAATCAGTGTGGTCTTCTCCTTAAAAAGTAACCAATAACAGTGAACTCCTCATAAAGGAGTTAGTTATTCATATCAGTAGATCCCTACTCGAGGGATATCAGTAACAGTATACTAGTTCTACCTTCCCACTAGCAAGGGCTTTATCAGAAATCAGAACTACAAGGTGCACCAGGTCTAACGAACCCGCCGTTAGCTACGGGATTCATCAAGGTCTACTCCCATTTATATTTTTCTTGTAATAAGTAAAAACAATTCAAAATTGAACAGACCATTTAAATCTTATCAAATCATATCATTTCAAAGTTTAACAATCACCTGTCAAAATACTATTTCTCAAATAAGTATAAAACCTTTTCAATATCAGTAATCATATCTTATAAGAATGAGATCATCTCAAATAATCTTTTCAGTATCATATCCAGTAAAAGACTTGTCCCACATGCAAGTTCAAAACATTCGATAACACATTTACTTTATAAACCATGTGAAAGTCATGCAAGTTATAAAACATCAATTGTGGTAAGATTACTACTCACAGTACTTGTGTTGAGTTACCAAGCTTGCCACTCAATTACTCCGTACGAATTCCTTTGGTCAATCTATAATCACATTCATAATAATTTCGTTTTAACTCCTTCATTTAGGTAATTCATACTACATTAAAAAAAAAACCAGCCCTAGAGGTTTCATGACTGATTCGAAATCTGCCCAATCACTTAATTAGTGCTTTAATCACACACATTAGTCTCTTCTTGGTCGATTCTCGCTGTAAAAAGATCAACCTAACCTTACTGCCCAATTACTCTTATTGCATATAAGCTCAATACCAAAGTTTATAGTTCAAATCATTGACTATATTCACTTGGTTCATAAGAATGAAATAAATTTCCTCTTTTTCTTCTAAACCCATGTTTCTCAACTTCCCAATTCCCAATCTTATAGTCATGGAAGATACAAATTCAACCTTTAGACTAAGTTAAGAAACTTACCTTCTTCTCGTTCTTCTTCTTCTTCCACCTCTCTCTTTAGTTTGAGAGCTAAGGCTTTCAATTTAAATTTATGTTTCTCCTTCGTTCGTTCGCTCACTAGAACAAGAAGAGTCCCCCCTTTTTTTTTTCTTTTGATCCCTGAAGTTGCAGCGTTGCTGCTGCTTCTGTTAGGGCTTTCAGCCTCTTTTTTTTTTTAAATTTAAATTTCTGATCCTTTTTTTTTTAAATGAGAGCTAAATGACAATTATGCCCTTATTTTAATATAGGGTATTACAGTTTAATTCCTTCTCGAGGGACCAACAATGGTTTTTTCCACTTTTTCCTCTTACTGTCTCAAACCCCAAACCTCGTGGTTTGAGATGGAGGATCCCTCCATTATGCTTAATCTCTCTGGTTTAGTCACAAAAAGTAGATTGACATTTTCTTCCTTCATTCTATTAAACTCTTCACCGTCTGGGCTGCCAAACTGATCTTGTCGAGCCAGATTGCCATACACTTTAAATGATATCTTACCACTATCACAGAGACTTAGTCGCTGCAACTACATATCTGCATATCATAAGGAGTAAAACATATATTTTTATGCTTATCAAATTCTAGATGACAAGGTTAATAATCATTTCTAAAATTTAGATTCTCTATGGAGCATTAATATAAAGCTATTTATATCCTGAAAAGAAAATTAAACGTCACTAACAGCAAAGTATCCAAAACTTGGGTTGAAATGGGTGTTGGGATGAATTCTTCTACTCTGTTAATGTTCTTTGTATAGTGGGTGTCATCGGAATTGAAGGCGTGAAGATAGAAATGGGTTCCAGAGAATTTTGAAACCGCCAGTTTCTCTGTTTCGCGGACTGATGACTGAGTGCAAACTATTACTACAAAATAAGCATCTTGGTAACTAAAACACGAGTAAATCATTATTTTGTTATCTAACCTTGAAGTCATCCCAAGCATGATATACTTTCTTGACTTTCCTCTAGCTTTGAGGTGTTACTCGAGGTTGAGTAATGGACATAATTTGAAGGAAACTTCATACTCTACAAAGTTCTATGAATATCAAAACCAAAAAACTGTTGTAATATTCTGAATCTTTGAATATCAAAACCAAAAAAACTGATGTAATAATGCACTCGCATTAAACTTGAAATCGATGTGGTACAAAGTCACATTCAAACTCATTTTCAATTTGTTTAAACAAACTTGATACTGAAGTTGCATTTCTTGCACCCTTAATCTCTGTAGAAGAATTTATGAATTGCTATTGTGATGAATCTCCAAAGGCGATAAACATCCAACTGACATATATCAAGCAATCAACTTTCTGGAGAAAATTATCTCAATTCCAACGCGTACTAGATTTCTTTTACAATGTTTGAATGCAAATATAAAGAGAAGTAACCAAAAAGATTTAACAAAGCAATAGAATTCAGAAACAAGAAAAGAGAAGTAACCAAAAATCAAAATATACTAAGGAAATAGAATAGCTTACATCTATCTATTGAAGCACCACTCGTTTTGGTCAGTAGCTATGGTTTGAGCAATAGACTCTCCACAAACTTAAAAAGAAGCGACCTTAGACCCAAGTGAAACGTTTTGAAGTCGTGCGACTATAGGACATGAAGTTTCAACAATACAAGCTACTACAGTTTACATCCATAGTCTTGATGTTCAATTTAACATAAGAATAAACACCACTTAAAAATTCAACAACTTTCCCTTCTCGACTTGAGCAAAGGAACCTTACAAAAGAATCTCACTTCCCAAATCATTGTTGAGCCTTGCTAATGTTACAAAACTTTTCTAAAACTTTCAGTTTTTTTCTTCCATTAATAGGTACTCACTGGCATATTGCTTACCGCCTTGCCACTGAAGACACCTCCAGCCCTTCTTGTCATCACACGGATATTATGCCTGGGAACACCAAGTCAATGAGCAATCACACTATGTGTATACTCGGGAAACTGAGTTGAAGTGTAAACAACTATGGTCTTGTCCTCATCCGGCCTTTGGGTATATTAGAGCTGGATGTTCCATTTGCAGCAAGTCATGCTTCATCTCAAGGAAGCCACATTAGAGAGCTGTACGACTTGAAAATCACAACTTCCTTGCTAAAAGCAATCAAAACAAAAGTTTAGAACTCTTGGCCAATTAGAGAGATAGTTGTACATGAATGATTCATCTACACAAGTGATGAAATATTATGGTTTTATTTGACTACAGAAAGTGATTACTGCAAGTGAAGAAGTCTAAAATTCAATATATCTCACCAGCAATTTTTTTTTTTTTTTTTTTTTTTTTGAACTTGGTAAAGCAATTTTTTATATTTTACAAATTAAAAATACCTGCATCTTTCAGCTTTTTCTTGTAGATTGGCATTTTGTTCCTTCATTCTACTACACTCGTCATTGTCTGGGACGTCAAATTGACATACGCTTTAAATGATATCTCACCACTATGAAAGATACTTCATCTCGATCTGCATATCATGAGGAGTAAAACATATCCTGACAAAGAAAAATATTTGCTAAGTGATATCCAATAATCATTAATAAAACCTGAATAGTGCTGATTCTTTTAGGTGTCAAATTTATTGGGAGGCAAACATTTGTATTTTTGATAGATAGGAAACAAACCTTGTGCATCGTACACCTTTGAATTCGATAGCGTACATGTGCATAACTCTAAACTCACTGTAAAGGGAAAGAACAAGTGTACATGAATTGATTACATATTCATGGTAAATAGACAGTCTATACTGCTCAACAAGATTTTTAAAAATGAAAATCAGAGGGGAGTAAATAAAAATAGAAAGCTTCTGAGGAAAAAGAAAAACTTACATTTGTGAGAGCACCATTCATTTTAATCATTAAAGGCATTCCTCATCGATCTCTATGGTGGAGATATGAGCAATTTCTGGCCAGTATTCACCCTCGTCAAATTTTAGAAGTGATTTGAGGAATGGGCAGTTGGAAATAGATAGTTTAGAGAGGGGAGAAGGCATCCCTTTTACTGATTTGAGATTAGGGCAATCATCGATGATCAGCTGAGAGAGGGAGGAGGGCAGGGAAAGAGACTGGAGTTGATGGCAGGAGGAGATGACTAGACTTTGAAGTGAAGTGAGGTACCGAAAACCTTCTGTCGGTAGTGAATGGAGTTGATGTTGATCATTTAAATGGAGCTGAGAAAGAGATGAGGGAAGCCCTTCTTCCACCATTGACTGAATTTGAGGTATATCAGCAATGCATAGATATTCAAGAGATGAGAGGCTTTTGAGAAGTTGGCTGCTTAATGTTTTCATATTGGATACCTCAAGCCTTTGAATAGAGGAAGGCAACTCCCAATTCTTACCGGCAAGAATCTCTTCGTCACTCCCATCATGATTGATCCATAACTCTCTGAGACAAGAGAGTCTCTGTAAACGCCATTCCTTTCGTCCATTCACTAGTTTCTTGCAATTACGGATCTCAAGCTTTTGTAAATTGAAAGGCAATCCTCCTTCTGGAAAGAACTCTATTTCTGGACAATAAGACAGATGTAGTTCCTTAAGAGAAGGAAGGAGTTCCGGCATATGTTCTGGCAACCACTTCAGCTTCGAACATCGGATAATACGCAAATGTGTCATCTGAGTCCCCCCACAGGCCCCTGAAAGTTTTTCAAGATTCTTACAATTCCAAATACTGAGACTATCAGTAGCAGTAGGAATAAAAAACTTAGTAAGGTTCTGGGAACTAAATACATCCAATTTGCGTGCTCTTGGGACCAACTCAGGTGATATATCATCTATAAAAGTGTCAAATCCACACAGTGTCAATTTCTCGAGAAACATGTTACAAGAACTGCTAGAAATCATATCACCAACTGGTGCCTCCAATTTCAATTTCTGGCAGCGAAATATGCCTATTTCCTTCAAGGTATTCGGAAGAATGCTAAAAGGAAAGGAGGTAAGAGAGTTACAATCACCAATATATAATCCCTTAATCTGCTTCATTCCCTCAAGTTGGGATCCAAACAGTTCACTGTCATCAAAAACAGGAGAATCATCAACATCAAATATTTGTAAATTTGAAAGTTTGATAGGTGTCTCCAAATTGAGTACAGGACATCTTGAAATTATCAATTCTGTTAGAGAAGAAAGATTTTCAGGCAACTTCCCAATCAACTTCGGACAATTTTGAATTGAAAGCTTCTCAAGTGCAGGGAACTCTCCATTTCCTAGTACGTGCCATTGCTTCCACTCCGGCATATCTTCAAATTCAAGCTTCTCAAGAGAATTAAAAGGCTTTTTGAAGGACCAACTACCAAAGAACTCTTCAGTGACCTCTGTTATTCCGTGCATCTCTCTAATGGAGAGGAATTTCAAAGAACGGAGTTGCCCTAGTGCTGGCAAGGAATCGCAGTCCTTGCAGTAGCAAAGAGACAATTTCTCCAGCTTATAAAACAAAGGATCAGCTAGCCAATTTGGAAATTTTGTCCCTCTATATCCGGTGATTTCGACTTCTTTTATGTTTGTGTGTGGGCATAGCTCATCAAGTATGTCTCTTTCAGTTTGTGAATTGTGGGCAACACTACTTCCACTCCACTCCAATGATAATTTTTCAACATGATTCTTCTCCCTCATCTTTGCCTTCAAAGCTTCCCTTCTATCAACCACATTTTGCAACTCTAGAATTGATAGAGATCCATACAAGTTATGCAGTTCACCCAAATCTTCCATCCTCAAACCACCGCAACCACTTAGAAGAAACTTCGCTCCCACTAGCACATCGAGACTTTTCAACTTGCTCAGATGGAGCGGCATCTTCAAGAGACAAGTGTTGCAAATGTTGAGGTGACGCAAGTTGATCAACTTCTCCATTTGCAGCGGTAGATCTTCAAGATCATCACAAGATGATAGGAGAAATGTCTCTAAGTTATACAGCACACAAATGGAATCTGGCAACCTTTTAATCTTTGTCCAAGAAATATCCAAAAATCTCAGGAACTTTAATTTGATAAACAAGTCATTTGGCAACTCAACAATCTCATAGCATGACAATGATAATGCCCTTAAGGATGTTAGACTTGGCAATAGGTTATGCAATACCCTCTTGCTTAGCTTAATTTGGTCACGGAGCTGGATATTGATTGGAAGAAATGACTTCATCTTCTCTGATTTAAAGAGGGATTTTAATTTCTCAAAGTCACCACCTTCTCCCATTGAATAGGACATGTGCCGACAATTTTCCAACATATGAGATCCTCTGTTCTCTTCCAACCTTATACAAAGATTTGAAGAAGCATTTCGGGCCAAATCATTGATAAGGTCATGCATTAAGAATCCCTCAGGTTTCCATTCAGACTCTGGGACCTTTTCAAACAGTGATCTTAATCTCAACTCGAGAAAGTATTCGTTACCTGAATGAAACTGTTGTACAAGACCATTAGCAATCCACAGGTGAATAACTTGGTCTTTGCAAAATTGATAACCTTTGGGATATATTGCACAATAAGCAAAACAATGCTTCAAATGTGCAGGAAGATCATTGTAGACCAACTTCAGCGCTGGTTCTATACCATGCAAACAACATTGGTCCCATATTTCACTTCTTAAAATGTTTTTCCACTCATTCACCTCTGATTTGTGGCGTAACATACAAGCAAGTGTCTTTAGAGCTAAAGGCAACCCTTTGCACTTGTCTACAATTTTTCTTCCAACCTTTTCAAATTCTGGATATTCCTTGGGATCCCTGTTTTTTAGTGAATATCGTTCGAATAAGGCCCAAGAGTCGTCACTAGACAGAGTTCCCACGGTGATTGCCCAATGACCCATCATCTGAGCAACACTCTCCTTACGTGAAGTTACAATGATCTTACTTCCCATATCTCCTTGTACAAAAACATTTTTCAAGTCATCCCACTCATTATAGTTAACATTCCGCACATCATCAAGGACAACAAGAAACTTCCTTCCCAACAGGCCTTCCTTCAATTTGAGCTCTAGCTGTTTAAGATTGTCAACATCCTTTGAGTCAAATGAGACAATTTCGTGAAGTATCCCTTTTGTTATTCTGAAAGCATCATATGCCTCAGAAACATAATACCAAGCTTTCAAATCAAAATGGTCCTTCACCTTCTCATCATTGTAAACCACATTAACAAGTGTTGTCTTAGCCAGATTTTTTCCAATCAAATCTTCTATATCATTCTGCCTTACTAAATGCTCCTTTAAGCCAAGGAAACGAATTTGCTCTTGCAAATCCTTCAATGTTTTAATAGTGTCTTCCAACTTGTCCTTTATGTTAAGAAAGAAATCATCACTTACTTGCTGGTTGCTTGTTTCTGCAAGATTTTGATGCTGACCTTCCACCTTAAGCCTCAAAGCTTCATAATTGACTTGTTCCATTAAGTTTTCCGCAGTGTCCACAGCATCTACAAGCTCATTAAGCCACTGGCTCACAAATTGATCTGATGCCTGCGTATTCTCTGCATCACTTAGCACAGCTTGAAAACAAAGCAAAGTCGTTCTCAGCTTCTTCAAGAGATGAACATCATTCGTATTCTTCTGAAACATCTCTAGAACATTCAAAGCTGAAGAGATAAATGCACCACCAACTGCTAAGCCAAACTCCATTTTTGAAAACTGCAAAGCAAAACACAAAATGATTTTAAGAAATTTGAGAAGATGAATGTTTGTATCTTCAATTACTAACAACTTTACTTTACCTGTTGAATGCTAAGAGTAAATTTGCAAACAGGAATGATCACTAATCTCTCTCTCTCTTTTGCTAGTAAATTTGCAAACAAGAAGTTGTAATTGGTACAACTATGTTTGCTAGTAATTGAGGGTAGTTGGGGGACGTTGTAGAAAATGGGGACCATTTAGACACCAAAGTCTTGTATCATTTAAACATCAATACAAGGTTCAATTGTGCTATTTTGACATTTTTGGCTAATTCAGCCAAATACGTTAAAGTGTGCAACACACTCGCGGATAACATCTCAATATTTGAATTGCACAAAACTACTTTCCTGGGGTGTTTGACAATTAATGAGTCTTGTTTTAAGGCTTGTTTCTGATAAAACATTAAAGATTATGCTTTCTTCAGGGTGATTGATCTCCGACTACTACGATCGTTGGGAGCTGGATACCTTCTTGAATTATGTTAAGGTGGTGGAGCTTGTCTATACAGTCAAGAAGTGGACGAATTCTATCATTGAAAGATGCAACAATGGAAGGATGAACAAATGGATACATTGAGGATGAACAAATACGTGCGAGAATGATCAAATATATCCCTACATAAATGTTGAATTGAATTTTTCACTTTTGTTAGAAGAAAAAGAGTATATGTGAGTCACTTGTGTAGCAATAGAGGTATATGTGAGCCACTTTTTTTAACGAGAGCCATATAAACTTTATATCACAAGTTAAAGAAGTATATCATACCTTTTTCTCTTGAAAAAAAATAATACCATATGGCAGTTGTATTATATACTTTATTTGATACTATTTTTATAGATAATAAATCTAGGCGTTAACGATACAAAATATTAACACAGCCTCAAAATCAAATAAAGGGTGTGTTTGGTATGAAGCCAATTTTCTCATGTTTTGTGAGGTAAAATATTTTGAAAAATGTTTTTCAAATCAACTCATTTTCCTCAAATTTAAGGAAAATGACTTCACTTCAAAAATTAAAGAAAGCATTTTCCAAAACTCTCCTCCAACTTCAAATTACAATTTTTTTTTGTTGGAAAAATAAATCTAAAGCTTATTTTAAAAAATATATATTTTGTAACTATAATTTTTTTTTTTACCTCACCCTCACCCCATACCCCCACCCCCAAAAAATTTAAGTTTGTTTTTAAAAAATATTTCCAATTTTTATTTTCACCCCACCCCTACCCTCAACCACCCCCCAGCCCCCAAAAAAAATTAAAAAATTAAAGTTTGTTTTTTAAAAAAATATTTTCAAATTCTTATTTTTAATCCCACCCACGACCCCCCCCCCCTCTCCCGGCCAGCCCCCCACCCCCACCACCCAAAAAAAAATTTAAGTTTGTTTTAAAAAATATTTCCAATTTCAAATTTTATTTTCACCGCATCCCCTCACCCCTACCCTCGATCCCCCCAGCAGCTCCCCCCCACCCCCCAAAAAAATTTAAAAACTAAAGTTTGTTTTTTTTATTTTTC
>NC_064292.1:10376605-10456637 GCF_019186545.1 Solanum stenotomum | reverse complement strand
AAATTTAAGTTTTTTTAAAAATTATTTTCAATTTCAATTTTTTATTTTTTCACCTCACCCCTACGCGCGACAACCCCCCACATCAGCCCCCATCCCTCCAAAAAAAGTTTAAATTTATTTTTAAAAAATATTTTCAAATTTTCATTTTAACCCCATCTCAACCCCCACCCCCACCCCACCCTCCCCCAAAAAATTTAAGTTTATTTTTAAAAATTATTTTCAATTTCAATTCAAAAATTATTTTCTACTCTCTAGTAAAAATAAAAGATATTTTCTCAAAATTTCATTCATAAATCAAACATTAAAAAAAAATCTGAAAAATATTTTCTACTCACCAACCAAACATGAGAAAATAAGTCAAAAATTTATTTGTTATCCAGGAAAACATTTTACTAGGAAAACGTTTTCCTCCATACCAAACACACCCAAAGTCATCCTCACTTTTTTAAGATATGAACATCATTCATATGCTTAAGCAGGTCAGCCATAGGAGCCAGCGAGAACATTCTAAGCTCAAGAGAGAAATGCACAACCAACTGTCATTTTTTTCTCCTTTCAAAAGTAAGACTTTTCAAACAACAAGAAGACAATGATATTTGAAGCAAATTCATTACTTTCTCAACTCAATAATTGAAGCAAGAGAAGAAGAGTAATTTATTAGGGATGTAGAAAGGGGGGCCTAGGTGGGGGACTCAAAAATAAAAGAGCTTAAAATGATAGATCTCTACACAGTTCATTATAGTGTTAAAAGAGATCTGCCATATTGAAAATATGTTTACTTTACATTCTTGAAAAGTTCTTTCTTTAATTAGATTCCATGTGGTATCTTTTAAATCAAAACAATCTCTTTTTATAATCACTCATCATCTGTGATCTTCTCTATTGAACTTACTGCATAAATATATCGAAAGATTTTAATAAGTTAATAATTTTGTATTCTACAAAGTAGAACCTCTTTGATACTTTTAGTTTGCTCATGATTTATCAAAAATTTAAGATCACAAAATTTTAAAACACATATTTTTAATTCAAACTCATAAATTTTAAAAATCCTTTTTTATTTCTTAAAATTTGTGCTCAAATAAGCCAGAACACTTAATAGATCGAAGTTAGTACATCAATTTTGCGATCATGTGCTCTCTCTCTTTATATATATATATATATATATATATATATATATATATATTGTTTGGGTTATTGTGATGTAGTGGAAAAGGACATGAGGCCAAGACAACACTAGTTGTGCCAAAAGTAGTTGATAAAATTTAATGGTCACCAATCAACTTATATTAATTGTTTGGGTTATTGTGATGTAGTGGAAAAGGACATGAGGCCAAGACAACACAAGTTGTGACAAAAGTAATTGATAAAATTTAATGGTCACCAATCAACTTACCTATCCCTCTTAATTACACATCAAAACCTAACATAAATTAAATTGAGATTTTAAAAAAAAAAAAAAAAATTAAAGCTAATTTATTTCGGATATGTTATATTTTTTTTATCAGTAAAAAAAATAAAATTGGGGCATATGTACTAAATTTTACAAGAAATTTAGTAAAAATAAATTTGATCATCAAAATAATAAATTCAAATTAATTAGTCGTTGAATTACAGAAGCCAACATAAAGCAAGTGAAAGGATCAAATATATCCCACATAAATGGTTTTTTCAAAAAAAATATTTTAAATTGATTTTTTTTTTTAAAATTCTTTAGAGGAAAACGATATATGTGAGTCATTTATGTAACAATAGAAGTATATGTAAGCCACTCTTTTAAGGAGAGTTATATCAACTTTAAACAAAGTTAAGAAGTACATTAGACCATTTTCTCTAAAAATAAATAAATAATACATGTGCTAGTTGTATTATATAATTTATAAGGGAGTTATATCATTTTTTCTCCTTTCAAAAGTAAGACTTTTCAAACAACAAGAAGGCAATGATAAGCCATCTAGTGTTTAGCAACTATAGACAACACTTGATCATTCATATCTATGTTTGTAAAGATATGAATTATTGAAAGACATTAATGTTACTTGCAAAGTCAAGACAACTCCAGTAAACAAAAAGTGTTTCTGTAAAAGAACATGTTTTCCAACATTGAAAATTAGTCAAGATTGAAATTTCACAAATATTTTCAGTTTCTGTATCCTAGTGAAAAATTAACATTTATTTAATTCCCTCATCGATGTTTGACAATCGTACAAAAGAAACAATAGATGAATGAAAACTTCTTCTTAACGTTAAGGAAAAAATCATCACTCAAGCACAGGTTAAGGTCACTTACTTGCTGAGGTGCAAGCCTATCAAAGAGAACATTCAAAGCTGAAGAGATAAATGCACCACCAACTGCTAAGCCAACCTCCATTTCTGAAATCTGCAAAGCAAAACACAAAATGATTTTAAGAAATTTGAGAAGATGAATGTTTGTATCTTCAATTACTAACAACTTTACTTTACCTGTTGAATGCTAAGAGTAATTTGCAAATAAGAATGATCACTGATTTCTCTCTCTCTTCTGCTAGTAAATTTGCAAAAAAGAAGTTGTGCTAGTGCCTTTCTCAATTGAGTAATTGAGGGTAGTTGGGGGACGCTGTAGAAAATGGGGACCATTTAGACAACAAAGTCTTGTATCATTTAAATATCAATACAAGGTTCAGTTGTGCTATTTTGACATTTTCAGTCAAATACGTGTGACAATGATCAAATATATCCCTACATCAATGTTGAATTGAATTTTTCACTTTTGTTAGAAGAAAAAGGATATATGTGAGTCATTTGTATAGCAATAGAGGTATATGTGAGCCATTTTTTTAACGAGAATCATATAAACTTTATATCACAAAGTTAAGAAGTATATCAGACCATTTTCTTTTGAAAAAAATAATACATGTTAGTTGTATTTTATACTTTATTTGATAATATTTTTATAGCTAATAAACCATGGCGTTAACGATACGAAATATTAACACTGCCTCAAAATCAAATAAAGTCATCCTCACTTTTTTAAGATACGAACATCATTCGTATGCTTGAGCAGGTCAGCCATAGGAGCAAGCCTATCAATAAGAACATTCAAAGCTCCAGAAGAAAAGCACCACCAACTGTCATTTTTCCTCCTTTCAAAAGTAAGACTTTACAAACAACAAGAAGAAAATGATAAATTGAAGCAATTAATTACTTTCTCAATTTAATAATTGAAGCAAGAGAGGAAGGGTAATTTATTAGGGATGTAGAAAGGTGCGCCTAGGTGGGGGACTAAAAAATAAAAGAGCTCCCACTTCTGCTCAACATCAATCCTCTCACATACTTCCTCAATCAGCGGAAGACTCAATGATAGATTTCTATCCAGCTTATTATAGTGTTAAAAGAGACCTACAATATTAAAAATATGTTTAATTTACCTTCTTGAAAAGTTCTTTTCTTTTGTTTAAAAAAAACAGAAAAAAAGAAATCATTCTTGAAAATATTATTGCTGAATTTAAAATTTTAAATTTAACATAACGGTATTCCTTGTTTAAAAGGTACTTTACATTCTGGTAAATCTTCACACTTTCTTCCTTATATTTTCTACTTACTAAATTTTGTTGGGGATAAAAATAAATGAATATAAGGCTGGAGAGGACATGTTCCTGCAACGATAGATAATTCATTATAACTTTTATCTTGTTTTGTATAGTTGACAGTTATAAAAAAGAAAAACCTAACATCATTTTTAAAATTCTTTTCTCTTCTCATAAAATAAAATTAATAATCCGAAGATTAAGTCAAGTTATGAGTGTTGGTCACTGCCTATTTGAGATTTGGATCATGACACTAGTTATAACAATCACATTTTGTCTGATGACATAAAAAAAAAAAAAGGATTTACTATGATTGATTCACTAGTTGGTCAAAAACATTTTATCATCTTAATAGGACGTGACAATAATTTGTTGCCTTTTCTTGAGAGCTTGAAGAGAAAGGCTCCAGGGACTAATTAAGTGCGTACACCAACATGGGTTGTGGTGTAGTGTGAGACTGCTCCACTCACTCTTAATCACAGGTCTCGGGTTTGAGCCCTGGGTATGGAGAAAACACTGTTGGGAGCGCCATTCTCAAATGGATCCTGCAGAGCGCAATCCGAATTTTGTTGGGGCTCCAATGTGGGCTCTAGACACCAGGTGGGAGACAAAAAAAAAAGTTTGTACAAGGGAAAAATAAGTTAAAATAAATGGCTAATTCGACATACTCTGTTGGATACTCCGAGTTTTTTTCCCCTTTTTTGATAGACTAGTTTCTTGCACGTGTACTCATCTAAATTGACATAAATTGTTTCAAAATATCATTGTATCAAAAATAGTTTTTTAATTAAATTACATGAATATCATTCATTTTCAAACAAAAAATAGTTCAAATATTTTGAATCTACTCTTGGATACCAATAACAAATTAAAATATGACAACAAAGTATCTCTTCTCCATATGAAATAAAAGATAATAATATTTACTACTTTAAAATTCTATAATTATAAACACAAATTAATATATGTATATTCTTATCCCATATGTTAATTACCTACAAGACAATGTTCAGAGAAAAGAAGAAAGATAAAAATGAAAAGAATTTGATAGCCACTTCTTAAAGTTAATTAAAATAAAATGAAGGCTACAATTAGTAATCAATATTAATTTTTATTATTATTAAGGGATCATATCAAGTATTGGATCCTACCAAATTATTTTTTTCAAAAATGAGCTTAGAATACAAAAACATAACATCAACGGAGTGACAACTTAAAATATGAAACAGTATCAAAAGTTGAAACATTGAATTTGCCTTTCTCAAAGTGAGACAAAAGGATAAATAAATAACTAAGGATAAACATTTATATCATTATTTCTTCCATAAATTAAAGAAGTTATTAATAATTTAGTCATACGTTACTTTATCCATTTCAAATTATTCATCGTGTTTCAATCTTGTACACCCCTTCAGAAAAAAATTAATAAAAAATGTAGTTTTTTTATATTCTATCTTACGCACCCCTTACAAAAAAAAACATAAATAAGTAATTAATAAAATCGTAAGAACAAATTAAATAACTTTTATTATCAATTAATATAGTACAATAATTTAATCGTTAAAAAGATCAAGTAAATTATAATTAAATTTTTTTACAATTATATCACACAAGTATATTAGTAAAGAGTCATGATCTTATATTTCGATGCATGACCCTTTATTTTACATTCAAAGAAAGAAACTATGTACTAAAAAAAGCATATCCTTCTTGAAGATCATTCACCTTTATTCTTCTAAAAAAAAAGCAAAAATAATGTTTTGTTCATCCCTAAAGAAGTTGATCCCCCAAATCTTAGCTTGCCCATTCCTTGTATATCACATAATGTTGTTTACTCCAACATTTTCCATATTATAGATGACAAATGTAGGGATAATCCAAAAATTATAAGAGAATGTGTATAGTCAAGAGTTAGATAAGTGCAAATCATGATATAAATGCATGAGAATATCAACATTTTTTTTGGATAACGTGACTTTTTGCTTATACATGAACCATATTAAATTGCTTGTAAATTTCAAAATAACCTTTGAAATTCCTAAAAAAGATCTGTTATTTTTTTTTTTTTGCACATTGGAACATTAATAATTGCGTAATAATTTAGTTTTGAAGCATAAGTTATCAGAGGAACTGTGTTAATTTAGTGAATGAAAAATGGTCATTTAATTTTTTTTAGAAACATTTAATATTTAATTAATTAGTTTTTTATAAAAAATAAAAATTTAGTGTGTGTGTATATATATATATATATATATATATATATATATATATATATATATATATAACTTGTTCCCAAAAGAGAGTTGAATAAATTCCTCAAATAAAAGGAGATTTCTTTTTTCTCTCGGCATACGTTGGGTGAGCTAATGTGAGCCGCGTCTGAAATGGCAAGGGGAAGTGGGAAGAAGATGAACATTCTTACAGGAGACAAAGCGATGGTGCAGGTAATGGGCATACATGACATGGAAGGGAAAGAACAATGACCAGCGTTAGTGGGTTCTAAAACCCCAATTTTGCACACTGAAACCCCAGTCTAGACCCCTGTGATTGGGCCTGGAATGATAAATTCAAAACAGCCAGGTGGGGAAAATGTTCTAGTAACTTAGTGAGCTAAAACCCCGGTGATGGAATCACCGGAAAAGCCAAAATGGGCGAATCTATTTCAAGGGAATCGATTAGCAGCACAAGGGATGACCTTACAATATGTAGCTCCTGTAGTGAGCAATGGTGAAACAGTGGTGGAACTATCCAAGACAGAAGTGGAGCTTGAAACCCAACGATGGAAGCATGCGCTAATCCTCTATGTGGTGGGAGCTGATCCTACAATAGCAGCACATGAAAGGTATATTGCGACTAGCTAGAACTATATTACGAAGCCCAGAGTATATTACCATAATGATGGATATTTCCTTGTAAAGTTCACTGTGCTTGAGGATAGAGATGAGGTTCTCTATGCAGGCCCACATATGCTGAATAATAAACCCATTGTTGTGAAAACATGGTCCCGAGAGTTTGACTTTAACAAGGAGGTAATGCAGACTATCCCAATTTGGGTTAAGTTTCCTAATATGCCATTGAACTATTGGGGTGTGAATTCATTAAGTAGAATTGGAAGTGGTTTGGGGGTACCTATATACGCAGATGAATGCACCACACAGGTGGATCGAATCTCATATGAAAGAGTACTTATCGAGATGGACATCACTAAAACTCTATCAACAGAATTGAAAGTAGAGGATCCTAATGCTAGACTATTCACACAGGAGATAAGCTATGATTGGGTTCCAACTTATTGTCCTAAATGCTTAACTGTAGGACATAAGTGCCAAAACATGGAGGGAGTAACGGGTAGGCCGGCAGCAAGACCTAGGAAGAGAAGAATGGAATGGAAGACTCGAACAGATGGCGGTAAAGTAGTTTAGGGGGATATACTAGGGATTATTACTGATCCTAGCACTAGTACTATTCAGGAGGTGGTAAATGATGAAATTGTGAGCCAAGAGCAACCTGAACGGGAGACACCATGGAAGGAAGTGAGAGGAAAGTCTGTAGCAAAAGGAGGATTAAACTTTGACAAGGGGATAACCAGCACTACAAATGAGTTCAATGTACTACATGATCATGTTATAAGACTTGTGGTAGCAAGTGGTAGAGGCCAAGGTGGTAGCAAAATACTTGGAAGGGGTTCTACCCTAACCAATTCATTATGCAACTAGTAGCATGGAACATTAGGGGTTTGAATAAAGTTCATAAGTAGAAGAAAGTGAAACTGTTTATTAGAACACATAAGATTAGTATACTAGCTTTACTTGAACATAAGGTGAAGCAACATCAAGCAGTCAAAGTACTTATAACAATTGCACCAGGGTGGGCTAAAATAGACAACTATAGTTGTAGTAATAAAGGGAGAATTTGGATTATATGATACCCCCAAGTTATAGATTGTGAAATTATGGAAGTGGATGAACAATATATTCACTCGTAGGTGAGATCTTTATCAAGGGGCTGCAGGTTTTCCTGTACTGCAGTATATGGTCTGTGTTAGCACCTTTTAGTCTACCAATGGTTTACATATGGAAGATTTAGGAAATTAGAAAGTAGATTACTTCAGCTTTTAAGTTGTGTTTTTTTATTTCTACGTAGCAGTTGTTGCAGTAAGGAGGTTATTCCTTCACTTCTCATTTCAGTTGTAGTAGGAAGTTACTTCCTTGTTTTTAGATGGGTGGTTAATCCACTAGTGTTGTATTTAGTGTTATTTTCATTCATTGAAATGAGAAGCAAAGGATTAGTCAAGTTTTTGAGTACTTTAAACTCAAGAGATTGCAGGTTCTCTCTTAACGAACCAGCACCATAGGTAGAAAAAAGAAAACTTCAGAATTTATCTTGCAGCGTCCCGTAACTAGATCCATAACAAGGGACCATAACAACTTGGTATCAGAGCCGAAAGTTATGGGAGACCAAATTCGACATCAACTAGCACAATTAGTGAATCTGTTCCAAGAAGAACGTGTAGCCAATTTAGCCAAACATGAAGCAACAAATGCTCTCTTAGATGCACTCACACATGATTTAGTAAATTCTAAGGTCGATTTTGATTCAACTGAACATATCAGTCAGAATCGTGGTTGGAAGGGTAAAAATAGAGTGGCAGGAGAGTCAGGATCAAAAGCAGGAGGAAGTTTCATCATCCCTTGACATACAAAACTGGATTTCCCACGATTTAATGGCCAAGAGGACCCTTTGGGATGGTTGAAAAGATGTGAACACTTCTTTCAACACCAACAAACTCTTGAAGAAAAAAAAGTTGGACTTGCTTCTTTTCATTTGGAGGGCAATGCACAACTTTGGTTTCTTCAATTAGAGTTAGATCTGCCTCAACTGTCTTGGGATGACTTCAAACGTCATTGTAACCTTCATTTTAGGCCACCAATTAGAAGTTAGAAGTTGGGAGAATTGGCTAAGTTACGTCAGATCGGGTCTGTGGCAGATTACCAAGAAACATTTGAGCAATTAATTTCGCGGGCTAGAACACTTACGCAGTCACAAAAAATTGAACTTTATATCAGCGGTCTTACTGATTATATAGAAATTGACGTTGAGTTGCATAATTCTCCAGATTTGGCTATGGCGATAAGTTTATCCCGACTTTATGAACACAAGGAACAACCCATTTGTTCGCAATTGTTAGATGCTTGCAAATCAAAGACAGCAGATTTCTCGCCTCAACATGTCAGATTTGTGAAAAAATTGACCAGATCTGAAATGGAGGAAAGGCGACTTAAGGGACTTTGTTTCAACTGTGATGAACCATTCACTCGAGATCATCAGTGCAAGAAGTTATTTTGGATTGACTCTATATACGATGAGGAAGAATTTGTTGGAAAAGGGGGAAATACTAATACTTTCCACACTTAGCGCTTGAGGGCAAGCGCGATTTGAGGAGGGGAGTAGTGTTAGCATCCTTTAGTCTACCAATGGTTTACATATGGAAGATTTAAGGAAATTAGAAAGTAGATTACTTCAGCTTTTAATTTGTGTTTTTTTTTAATTTCTGTGAGCAGTGTTGCAATAGATTATTACAGCTTTTTAGTTATTTATCTTTCTTATTTCTATGTAGCAGTTGTTGCAATAAGGAGGTTATTCCTCCACTTTCTCATTTCAGTTGTAGTAGGAAGTTACTTCCTTGTTTTTAGATGGGTGGTTAATCCACTAGTGTTGTATTTAGTGTTATTTTCATTCAGTGAAATGAGAAGCAAAAAGTTGGTCAAGTTTTTGAGTACTTTAAACTCAAGAGATTGCAGGTTCTCTCTTAACGAACCAGCACCATAGGTAGAAAAAAGAAAACTTCAGATTTTATCTTGCAGCGTCCCGTAACTAGATCCATAACAAGGGACCATAACAGCCTACATACCATTGAGGATAGAAGAAGCTTATAGGGGAAGTGAAGGAGCATTAACCTGAGACAGCAGGGTCCATGGTTGTCTATGGGAGATTATAATGTTATACATAGAGCTGAGGACAGGCTGATTGGTTCTACAGTCCATGAAGCTGAAACTAAGGACTTTGATTCTTTTTTGAAAGACACAAAAATGGCAATACTAAGAGCTAATGGTAGGGAGTTCACTTGGAATAATGGGCATACATATAGCAGGAATGATTGGGCACTAGTAAATGCTAGATAGTTATTAAATATGCAATCATTGGAAGTATAAGTAATGAACCATGGATGCTCAGACCACTCCCCTCTTAGAGTTGTTTTGGCACAGGAAGAGGACAGAAGACATAGGTCTTTTAAGTTCCTAAATCACTTGGCTCAGCATGGAGAATTTCAGAGGACAGTGTAAATGGCTTGGCAGCAAAGTCACAACACTGGTACAATGTATGGGGTATGGCAAAAGCTTAAGAGGGTGAAAATAGCTCTGAAAGAACTGAATATTGATGAATATCATGGAGTGGAAACAAGAATTAGGATGTATAGACAACAGTTGCATGATTTGCAAAGTACTATGAGGCAACCTGGGCAAAGTGTTGATATCCTACAACTTGAAAAGGAGGTTAAGGAGAACTTGGAGAAATGACTAAACATTGAAGAGAGTATACTCAAACAGAAATCTAGAGTGCAGTGGCTACAATTAGGAGATGGAAACACAACATATTTTCATGCTAGTTTGAAGAGTAGAATAGCCCGAAATAAGATCTTAAGCTTAACTACTGGTGATGGAAGAATGGTAAATAGCAGTAATGATATTGAGGAAGAAATCATAGGATTTTATAAGCAGCTCTTGGAATCTTGTGCTACCCAACTACCTGATGAGGGATGGACCTGTCCTGGATAGAAATCAACAAGCTCAAATGATTAAACATGTGACTAGGCAGGAAGTAGTAATGGCTCTACAGGGCATAAATGATGCTAAAGCTCTTGGATGTGATGGCTTTAATGCCCTATTCTTTAAAAAGACCTGGGCAAATATAGGAGAGGAAATCACTGATGTTGTATTGCAATTCTTCTCCACAGGTATGATGTGTAAAGCCATTAATTGTACTACTGTCACTTTGATACCTAAAGTTACTCATCCTTCCAAAATTTCTGAGTATAGACCTATATCCTGATATACTTTATTGTACAAAATTATATCAAAAGTTCTAACTAATAGGATGCAATGTGTGATGGATGTCTTGGTGGATAAAAATCAATCAACCTTTGTTCCTCGTAGATTGTTAAATGATAACATCATTCTAAGTAATGAATTAGTTAAAGGATATGGAAGGAAAAATGTGTCTCCAAGATGTATGCTTAAAGTAGATATGACGAAAGCTTATGATTCTGTGGAATAGGGGTATCTTAAGCAGGTAATAACACACTTGCAGTTTCTTAGGAAGTTTGTGGATCAGTGCATTAGTACAATTTCATATTCTATACTCATATGTGGTCATCCTAGTATCCCTTTCCCTGCAAAAAATGGATTGAGACAAGAGGACCCAGTATCCCCATATCTATTTGTGTTGTCCATGGAGAATTTGTCAAGATTATTCAAGAGACTACAACACAATCCTGACTTTAATTTCCATCCAAAATGTGAGAGATTGCAGATTATACAACTAAGTTTTGTTGATGATCTTTTACTATTTAGTAGAGGTGACATTGGTTCAATTAAGCTGTTGTATAGTGTTTTTCATGAGTTCTGTCTAGCTTCAGGGCTAGTAGCAAATGCTGACAAGTGCTCCATTTATTTTGGAGGAGTGCCAAGGGATACACAAGCAAAAATCCTACAAGAGTTGGGCTTTTCATAGGGGTTACTACCTTTTAAGTACTTAGGTATTCCCCTGAGTACTAAGAGAGTATCTATCATACAATATCAGCCACTAATTGAGAAGATAATGCATAGAGTTCAGAGTTGGACTTCTAGGTTTCTATCTTATGCAGGATGGGCTCAACTAATTAAGAGTGTGTTGTTTTCCATCCAAGTGTTCTGGTCCCAAGTGTTCATAATCCCAAAGAAAGTGATTAAATGTATAGAAACAATATGCAGGACTTTCCTATGGACAGGGGGTGTGGATACTTCTAAGAAGGCATTAATTGTATGGGAACAGGTGTGCAGGCCTAGCACAACAAGAGGACTCAATATATTGGATGCACAAACATGGAATAAGACTGCAATAAGAAAATTGTTGTGGAATATGTGTGTTAAGAAAGATAGATTATGGGTGAAATGGGTGCATCAATACTATGGGAAGCAAGGGACCGTATGGGGTGTAGAAGCACCTCAAGCTTCTTGGATGGTGAGGAAAATACTACAAATGCATCAAGAACTTGAAACTATTGGATGGAATGAGATGCATATCAAGCAGATGGACATGTTCTCTATCAAAAAATTGCACAAAGATCTAAGGGGAGAGTATCAGAAGGTTGAATGGAGAAGACTAATCTGCAATAATGTCGCATGTCCAAAGTGGAATTTTATATTGAACTTAGCACTGCAAAAAAGGCTACTCACAAGGGATAGACTGGTTGCATGGGGGTACGTAGAAGTGGTGTAGTGTGTGTTGTGTGAAGCTGAAGATGAAAGCCATAATCACTTGTTCTTCCAATGTATGTTCACAGCTCAGGTGTGGCAAAAGATTTTGCACTGGTTAAATATACAAAGAGAGGCTCGAAGATGGGATGAGGAAGTGTTGTGGGCAAATACTCACTGCAAAGGCAAACAAGCAAGAGCTAAGGTGTACAGGATGGCAGTGGCTATAAGTATTTATGTTATGTGGCAGGAGAGGAATCAACATATCTTTAAGCAAATAATCAGAACTCCTGGAATGCTGGTGAGGAAGATTGTTCAAGAGGTGCATCTACAAGGAAGAAAATGGGCAAGTTGATCAGGTGCTCCAATCCCTGAATGTATATCCTGTTTAGCGTAAGGTAGTTTGATTGATTATGTTGCTAACCATAGTGAAAGACTTGATAGTTAAGATTGAAAGCTAGTTCTGGGGGATGTCCAACTTGCTTTTCTGTTTTGTAATTCCTACTTGTTAATAAAATCATTTATTTACCAAAAATAATATATATATATATATATATATATATATGATGATGATGATGATTAAATTCAATATACATATAGATTATAGATGATAAATGTTATTAAATTAAATTTAGTTAGGAATTAATCTAAGAAAGTGCAAAAATCATTAACATTTTTATTAAAACACTACAATTTAATATAGTTAGGAATTAATCTAAGGAAGTGCAAAAGTCATCAACATTTTTATTAAAATAATATAATTTAATATTTAAATTAAATAATTAACTTTTTTTATAACATTTTAATTTATAGTAGGGGTAAAACTGTAATTCAACTTTTAACTTTTATTGTTCCCACTTATAATAATATATACTCCCTCTGTCCCATTTATTGGGGGGAGGTGGACAGCCATAGAAGGAAAAATGAATCAAAACTCCTTTTATCTCATTTCCATGAGTATGACTTTTCACCTAACAAGAATGAAAAACATGGTTAATGTCATGTTTATGACTAATCTTTTGCATGTCTCTATTATACTATAAATAGAGACATTAGAGTTCACAGTGGATACACTTGATGATTTGGAGAACACTTAAATACTTGAAAAAATAAGAAAAACTCTCATCTCTTGTCTCTCTATTTCTATTGCTTTCATCGTCTATATTTCTTGCCTTATTTTGCTTTAGTTTTATAACAATTTATAGTTTGAGAAAATACATCAAATACCACTATACTTGGTAGCAAAACTTACTTTAGCACTTTAACTATGCGGGCGTTTAAATACTCATCTTAACAACTTCGAAGTGAATTTAAAACCACCCTTAGATTATAATATCATTCTCACTTGCCACATTATAGCCATGTAAGTAACACAACATAGTCATGTCAGTAGGGGTGTGCAAAAATCGAACCGACCGATAAACCGAACCGAAAAAGTGTTATTGGTTTTATTATCCTTGAGTTATTGGATTAACTATTTTTTAATGGTTTTATAAAAATAAAAAAAAAGCGGGTTATCGTTTCGGTGTTGGTATTTAATATTGGGTTATTGGGTTAACCGATAACCCATTAAGACTATAGTAATTTAATACTTTTACCTGTACATAAATATAAATATTAATCTCAATATCTTACTAGTTATGTCTTTGTCATTTAGCCTTCAATTTACACTTCACTGTGACTTTTTGAGTTCACAACTTCACATTATACGAACAACCAAAACCTAAAGTAAAAACCTTGTTCCTCTTAATTTCTCTTTGTGTTACACATGTATAGTTCTTTTCATGTTTGTTATTATTGTTTCTAGTTTATGAGCATTTGTAAAGTTACATTATTCTTGTCACGTTAAATTTATTAGAGAAGTCATATATTTATTTATTAGTATTTACTTATTGGTTAAACAGAAAACCAAATTGTTAAGGACCAAAATCACTAAACCAAAAATTGATAAAAAAATATTTTACTGGTTTGGTTATTGGTTTAGCATATTTAAAAATTGAAAGCCAATAAATCGAACCGATAATACATAAAACCGAACCTAACGGACCGATGCACACACTTACATGTCAGCACCACGTCATTAATTAATTTTTTTATTAAAATTTTCACAATTTTTTTTCTTTAACGCTTCTTAAAATTTTAATTTACACTAATTAATTAATTAAAAATACATTTTCTAAAATTAAAATTTAAAATGTGAATCCATTTTTATTCCCCCCCCGCCCCCCCGGAAACCCACCCCCAACCACCCCCCTCACTTCTTCTTCCTTCTTTTTCACCATTTCTAGCTTTTTACTGTTTATCTTTTTTCTAAGAATTGTTTGTGTGTTATTCTTATTTCGGAAAAGGGTCCAAAATATCATTTAACTACGTGAAATTGAACAAAAAATGCTTCAAGTTAATAGTTGGTCCAAATTGTCCTTTTCCTAATAAATATATTAGTATATTTTTTTTTTCCTTTTTAACCATATTTTATTCCTAATAAAGATATTACTATTAAAGAATCCAATTTTTATCTCTTTTCTTTTAAAATCACATTAACTAATAAATAAGTAGGAAGTAATTTTTTTCTACTCTCATTTTAACCATTAAAATAGAATAACTTCATGTACCATTTTAACGGATAATATAAGTCATATATATAAGATCATAGTAACCCTATCATTAATTTTTATTTAGATAATGATAAAAAAAAAAATCTAATAAAATTGAAGATATTTTTATATATTAATCATTTCCAAATTGAAGTAGGATAAACATTTTCTAATTAAAAAAATCATCATCATTAGAAAAAGAATGTGTTTATAAAAAAAATTATTTCAAAAAAGGATAGTTTTGACGAATTAAGTAACATTAGTGACATTTTTTAACCAAACTATTAATTGATAACTAACTCCATGTTTCTTTTTAACTGATCATATAGGTCATATATATAAGATCATAGTAACCCCATTAATATTCAAATAAAATAGAAAATACTTTTATATCTTAACCTTAATTGAAGTAGGATAAACATTTTCTAATTATAATTATCATTGTTAGAAAATAATTTGTTCTTTTCTTAAAAAGAAGTAATATATTTATTTCAAAAAGGCATTTTTGACCCATTAAGCAACATTAGGGTTACTTTTTGACCAAATGTTAACAGTAAGGGTATTCTTAGATCATATTATTAATTGATGACATTTTTGTTCAATTTCACATAGTTAAAGGATATTTTTTAGTTTTTATTTCTGTTCCTATTTTTAAAAAAGGAAAAAAGGAGTTAAGAACATGTAGTTTGGCGGGGACCATATACCACCAAATTCACATATATTTCTATTGGAAATGAAACTTTCACCAACTGAGCTAAAAATTTATCGTCGATCAAGAATTTTTTGAAATTAAAACTCGCTAATAGTCGGGGCCAGATAACTCATTGTTCAGATACTTTAAGATAGAGGTGTCAAATGAGCGGATTGAATTGAATTAGGGCAAGTAAAATTGGAATGAGTTAATAAATAAACGGGTTAATAGCTATTTGGACCGAATGAGTTGAATTGAAATAAACTAAAATGGAGGTCCTAACCCTCTGACTTTCTTCCACATGTACTTCACATATTCTGTTAGAGACTCGGTGTTCGTTATCATATCTACGTATTGTCATTGATAGAAAAAGCTTCTAATTTGTTAATATTACACTTTGCTATGAACTTCCTACACAAAATTATTACTCCCAATTCCAACATGATTTAACAAGAGCAAATAATTAACAAACTAAGAGAAGTAATGAAAAATAAATATCGATGTAAGAACTTGCAGGCCTGAAGAAAGAAATACACCACCAACTACTAAATATGTACAAACATTCAAGGATAGTGCAAATAGAATGTATCCTGCATCGATTCACTTAAAAATATTTTCTATAGTGACAGCAGATCTTCGTTCTACTGTGAAGCTAGCAAAGTTTCATTCTTGGCATGGGATATTTGATGCTTAATTACGAGAACTTAAATTTCAATTATACATGGTTACATAAGCTACATATGATATCTTTTGCAATTGAGATGTGAAATTAAAATGTGGTAAGAGCATAAACCAATAAGCAATGAGAAACTAATCCAATACCTGCCATCCAAGATATATGCAATTATATAACGCACAACAATTAGAATCTATAATATCTAATTCTGGCATCGGAAGTTTTCATATCGAACTGAAGATGATTTCTTGGCTTCAATGTGGCAATAGACACTCCATGCTGCTCAACAAGATTTTTATAAAGGGAAAGCAAAGTGAAGTAAACAAAAATAGAAAGCTTGTGAGGAAAAAGAATAACTTACATTTGTTTTAATGCATTCCCAATCGATCTCTATGTTCGAGATATGAGCAATTTCTGGCCAATATTCCCCCTTGTCAAATTCTAGTAGTGGTTTGAGCAATGGGAAGTTTTTAACATATAGTTCAGAGAGGGAAGAGGGCATCCCTTTTACCGGAAGGGATTTGAGATTAGGGCAATCCCTGATGGTCAGCCAAGATAGGGAAGAGGGCATCCCTTTTACTGGAAGGGATTGGAAATTCGGGTAATCCTCGATGATCAGCTCAGATGTAACAAACCCAAATTCCTCACTACATTAATAACAGACTTGGAATGTGATTAAACCTTTAGAATCGTAATTGCAATAATCAAACAACTGAATTACAATGGAAATGCTAAAATAACAAGTAACTAAGATAGAGATAAGAATTAGGAGGAACAAACATGTTTCTTCAATATGCATAAACCCTTCTTTCCAACTCATTTGCCCTTTTAATCAAATACTAATTGGGCCGGGATCCCAAATAAAACACTCCAACATTTTACTCGGCCCAATAATCCCAACTAAAATAGTCTCCACCAATTCTAGTCCATAGGCCCTTACATATCCAACTCGGTTCACAACAGAGGAGGACAGTGCTGATTCAGGAAATTATCGGAGCTCATGATGGAGAGATAAATGTAGCTCATAAAGAGATGAGGGAAGCCGCCCTTGTTCCAGCATTGACTGAATTTGAGGTAAATCAGCCATATATAGATATGACTGAATTTGAAGTTATTTCAAGACTCTCACAATTCCAAATATGGAGACTTTCAGTGGCAGTAGGAATCAAAAAGCTAGTAAGGTTGGGGCAATGCTGTAGCCTCAATTTGCGTGCTCTCGGGAGCAACTCAGGTGATATATCATCTATACAATCACATTCTTGCAGTGTCAAATCCTCGAGAAACATGTTACAATAACTCATCTCACAAACTGGCTGCTCCAATTTCAATTTCTGGCAACGAGATATCCGTATTGTCTTCAAGGTACTCGGCAGAATGCTAAAAGGTAAGGAGGTAAGAGAGTTACAATAGATAATTTAACGATTCTGTCAGCCTGCATTCCCTGAAGTTGGGATGCAAACAGTTCAGCCTCGTCGAAAAGAGGTGTCTTTGAAATGTTCAATTCTGCCATAAAAGAAAGGTTTTCATGCAACTTTGGACAACTTGCAATTGAAAGCTTCTCAAGTTTATGGAACCGCCACTTCCTAGTATGTGCCATTGCTTCCACTCTGGCATCTTTACAAATTCAAGCTTTTCGAGAGAGTTAAAAGGCTTTTTGGAGGAAGAACTACCATTTAATTATTCTGTCACCTCTGTTATTTGATGCATCTCTCTAATTGCAAGGAGTTTCAAAGACGGAACCTGTCCTAGGAATCACAGTCCCTGCAATTGCCAATAGACAATTTCACTAGCTTAATAAAGGAATGATCAGCTAGCCAATTCGGAAATTTTGTCCCTCTATATCCGGTGATTTTGACTTCTTTTATGTTTGTGTTTGGTTGTAGCTCATCAAGTATGTCTCTTTCAGTTTGTGAAATGTGGGCACTACTACTTTCACTCCACTCCAAAGATAAATTATCAACATGTACCTTTCCCGTCATCTTTGCCTTCCGAGCTTCCCTTCTATCAACCACATTTTGCAACTCTAGAATTGATAGAGATCCATACAAGTTATGTACTTCACCCAAATCTTCCATTCTCGAACCACCGCCAACACCTAGAAGAAACTTGACTCCCACTTGAACTTGGAGGCTTTTCAACTTGCTCAGATGTAGCAGCATCTTCAACTGATAAGTGTTGCTTATGTCAAGATGACGTAAGTTGATTAGCTTTTCCATCTGCAGTGGTAAATCCTCAAGATTACTACAATGTAACAGGAGAAGTGTCTCTAAGTTATACAACACACAAATCGAATCTGGCAACTTTTTTATATCCGTCGTCTGACAAAGGTCCAAAAATCTGAGGAGCTTTAATTCGATAGACAAGACATTTGGCAACTCAATAATCTGGAAATGAGACAATGACAGTACCCTCAAGGATCTTAGACTTGGAAGTAAGTTAAGCTGCACCCTCTTGCTTAGAGGGTAACAATTATCGAGATCAATACATGTCGGAAGCAATGTCCTCAGCTGCTCCAATTTGTAGAGTGGTGTCAATTTCTCAGAGTCACCATATCTCATTGAATATGATAAGTGCCGACTTTTTTCCAACATATGAGATCCTTGGCTCTCTTCCAACCTGATACAAAGTTTTGAAGATGCAATTTGGGCTAAATCGTTGACAAGATAATGCATTAAGAATTTCTCTATGTTCCCTTCAGAAGGATTTGGGACTCTTTCGAATAATGATCTTGATCTCAACTCGAGAAAATATTGGTTGCCTGAATCTTCAATTATTCCATCTTCATGTGGTACGAGACCATTGGCAATCCACAGATGAATAACTTGTTCTTTCCAAAATGGATAATCTTTAGGAAATATTGCACAATAGGAAAAACATCGCTTTAAATGTGCGGGAAGATCATTGTAGCTCAACACCAACACTGGTAATATGTCATTGTGCGGCAACTCCCATATTTCACTTCTCAAAATATGTTTCAGCCCTTCAACCTCTGATTTGGAGCGTAACACAAAATGATTTTGAGAAGATAAATGTTTGTATCTTCAATTACTAACAACTTATTTATTTTACCTGTTGTCTTGCTTGTAATTGGTACAACTATGTTTTATCTACACTCTACAGCTGACAGCCATAGAAAAAAAGTAGCAAAACAGTCCTTTTGCGGTTTTGGATAGATTCTATGTTTCTCTCTCGTTACATAATGTCACACATCCATAATTTGAGTGATAAACCTACAAGAAAAGTAAGGTACGACGTAGAGCTATTATGAAAAGGTAGGATAACAGATGAAGTATGATTATTAATTAATAAATAAAGATAAAATGAGATGAAAATATAAAGGTAACGACGCCCATCATTTTTTATTCGTGTTGATAGTTTTGCAAAATCTTACTATTTGGTTTTCTAATTGTATAAATTTAGAATTTGTATAATTTGGTTCCTGATTGTATAAATCTAGAATTTGTATATACTTACCCTAGATATTTGTATACGATTTATGAATAAATTCATAATTAATTATCCTGTTTGTATATTGGCAAACGAAACATACAAAAATTCCTAAATGTATTAATACATAATTTGTATATACTTACCATGTTTGTATATTCACAATAGAAATATACAAATGGGCAAGCGAAATATACATATTGCAGCCTCCATTTGCATAAACTTACCCTATTTGTATATTTGCAAGCGAAATATACAAACCACCACCTCCATAGCAAACAAAACTTTAGCTATGAGGGCACAATTACCGAAACTATAGCTATAGAGCCTTATTATGTCTATTATCTTTGCTATTTCTGAAATTTTCTGTATTTTATTTATATATATAAAGTAAATTTTTAAACACAAATACATAATTTTGATTAAAGCTATTGGATTATATCAAATTCATAGCTTTCTCTCTAACTTTGTCCATGCATGGGAAGATTTCCATTAAAGAAAATATAATATAAAGAAGAGAAAAAAAAAACTAAAAATAAATAAATTTAAGCAATATAAACTGAAATACATATACATCATTTAATATGTAATGACATCAAGAAATTATGCTAACATATTTCACTCCTCAAAATCTTCCCTGTTTCTTATACTTTTTTATATTCAAAGTAAAAGGAATGTCATTCACGGTTCAACAACAATCAATATTTCACGATTAAGAGTATAATACTTTTTAGTAGTGGTTCTTATTTATCATATATATTAACGATTGAAAGATGATTAAAAAATAATTTCAATTTAATAGACTTCTTTCTATATACCTATGAATTTCATTATATTTAGAAATGATACATTGAAAGAATCCATTAGGTTTTCCAATATCAATAGATTGATAGTTTCTTTCTTGCATCTTTCCAAAGGAAAAAAAGATCTCGGAAAGAGTTCAACAGTAGTATGTCGTCGATTGCTTTCCTTATTTTATTGTATGTGTAAATTATCTTAAGGAAAGCCTTCTTTTTTCCTCATGTGAGGATTGTATAACTTGTATCTATCCATTATTAAATGATTTCACTTAATAGAGTCTTAAAGGCGGCCTCTTTGAAAAGGGGTCGTATTAGTTGTCCTAGTGTAAAGAGTCAGTATTGGCCATTGGCATTACCGAGGTAATATTGATTGATGCGGTAAGGGGCATTTTGGTGATTTACATTGAATTTGACCTACTTAGGAGGGTTGTAACGTTTACATGTGTTATTCTTTCATTCTCGGTGTTGTCACATTTTTATAAAACCTACCTACTCTTCCCTCTTTATTCATCTCTTCAGCTTCTCTCTCGCTCTCGCCGCTTAGTTTATGTTCAGTAACAAGGTTAGTTCTATTTATCATATTTTTCTCTTTATTTTTCCAATGTGGGTATTGTTCTTCTCCTTTTGTTGAATTTTTATAGATCCTCCCCCCCCCCCCAACCCCCTTTCTTTTTTTACGCAATTCCTTTTCAAGAATAAATCATTTTTTATTGGTGGTCTTATCCTCAACATACTTGTGGTTAGGAGTGTTCACAGTTTTGATAAAAATCAACCCAGACCAAAAAAATATATCGAAACGATTCAATAAATCGATTTTATTTGTGTTTGGTTTCGTTTGGTTTTAGATTTTTGAAAACAGATAGTATTTTTTATTTTGTTCAAAAAGTGGTCGTATTACTTGTCCTAGTGTAAAGAGTCAGTGTTGGCCGTTGGCATGCCCGAGGTAATATTGATTGATGCAGTAAGGAGCATTTTGGTGATTTTCATTGAATTTGACCTACTTAAGAGGGTTGTAACATTTACATGTGTTATTCTTGCATTCTAGGCTTTGTCACATTCTTATAAAACATACCTACTCTTCCCTCATTATTCATCCTTGCCGCTTAGTTTATGTTCAGTAATAAGGTTAGTTCTATTTATTCTATTTTTCTCTTTATTTTTCTAATGTGGGTATTGTTCTTCTTCTTCTGTTGAATTTTTATAGATGTTCTTCTATTTTAGCCCCCCACCCCCCGCTCCCTCTGTTTTTTAGGTAATTACTTTTCAAGAATAAATTAATTTTTAGGTGTTCTTATACTCGGTATACTTGTGATTAGGGGTGTTCACGATTTGGATAAATATCGATCCAGACCAAAAAAATTATATTGAAACGATTCAATAAATCGATTTTATTTGGGTTTGGTTTTGTTTGGTTTTAGATTTTTGAAAAATGATAGTATATTTGGTTTTGTTCGAAAAAACCAAAGAAATAAGTTAACTGAACTGATAAATTACATATATACATGTATTTTATTATTATACATACATAATATATTACTTTTATAAACACTTTTAAAGATCTTATATATGTTTTCATCAAAATTTATTTATAATTTCTTTATGAAAGCAAAAATGTCAAGACGAGAACATTTATCTTATTGGTTATATTTTAATTTTAGTATTAAAAATGCATAAACACCAACATGTTTCATGTATATGACTAAAAATGTCACAGTCACTTCTTTCAAGGCCAAAATGGTGAATTTTGAAGCTTTATTCATAGTAAATTTAGCCGTCAGAAGTTCGGTAACGTTGTTCGTTCTAACTATTTCTCGTTTTGATGAATTATTGTCACTTTTTTTTCCATTTTGAATGAATCATTTCTTTTATTTTTGTGTATGGTTAATAACCGAATAACTGAACCAAATTGAATCAAAACCGATAACAACCAAACTGATAAATATATATTATATTTGATTTGATTTAATTTTGAGAATTTAAAAATCGATTATGTTGGTTTGGTTTTGATTTTGACCAATAACCGACCCATGACAACCCCTATTTGTAGTAATTGATTTTTGTTAAGATTATAACTTTGTTATTAGGGATGGCAATTGGGGCAGGACGAAGCACTTGCGGGGAAATTTTGCATGAGTTCGCAAACACTTCGACCCGTCCCACCTCGCCCCGCATAGCAAAACAATCAGTTTTCAATCCGTCCCGCCCACCTTGCCTCATATACAAGTAAACTTAATCTCTGATGTCTGATAATATTTCCCCCTTCACAGCCCTGTGTTATGAGCAACCAAGACCAATTCTCTGGCAGTTGTGGTGATAAGGGAAACTCCAAAAGTCTGCTTATTGAAAATTCACCTCAGAAAAAAATGAAGATTGAGATACAATGTGAAGATATTGATAGGATCAGTCACCTACCTGACGCTCTTATTGTTCAAATTCTTTCTTGATTGTCCATAAAAGATACGTTCAGAACAACTATTCTCTCTAAAGATTGGCAATACTTCTGTACTTCTATCGACAACATTGTTTATGAAGAAGAGTATGGTCGTTCAGATAGCTCGACAGTGCACAAATTCATTTCCTTAACAGATAATGTACTACCTCTCCTTAGCTGCTCTAGCATTAAAATGTTCAGTCTAAACGTTATGTTCACAACTGATGATGATGTTGTGTCTTATTTTCCCATAATTGACAAGTGGCTTGAATTTGCTATGAGTAATGAAGTGGAGGATTTACGCCTGAATATATGCTATAGAAATATTAATTCGAGTCAGTCCAACACTATAGGTTGCCACAAGTTCTCTGCAGTAGTTCATCGATTGTAACACTCAACTGCGATAATTGCATAATATCATAAGATTGTCTGCTAAATTGGACATCTCTGAAGAGTTTAACACTGCAAAGTTTGTTTCTCCTGGATGAACACATTAAAAAAATAATGTCAAATTGTCCTCAATTAGAATCTTTGGAGCTACATGAATTTTGTGGTTTTAGTCGTTTGCACATGACTTCTCCAAAATGTAGGCGACTGCATTTGACCCAGCACGATCATCCTTATGGGGATTGGTATTTATACGAAGGTGATGTATATTGCTTAGAAATTGTTGCTCCATATGTTGAACATTTAACGATTATTGGGGTTTAAAGTCATACAAAAATTAAGTTAGGAGACTTGTCATCTTTGAACCATGCCACTTTTAATCTCTACTGTGATGAATATGATGAAATGGATGTAAACATAGAGAAAGATTTATTGCTAAGCGCTCGTTGTGCTCATGAGCTAATACTCTCATCCCGATTTATCATGGTCAATTATCAGTCCCAAATGTCTCTAGTCTTTTTATGTTGATTGTGAATAGATCTCCTCTTTTTATCATCTCTCTCATTCTTTTGTTCAGGTTATTTCCAATTTGATGTTGGAAGAGGAACACATCTCCTTACCGTTGATGGAATGCCGATGCTTGACAATAAGTTCTCGTATTTCAAAACTTTCCTTCCCAGTGCTAGACAACCTCTTAAGGTCAACTTGTAATTTGGAAAATTTGATGATATTTCCTGATAAGCCGGTATGTTTTCAATTCACGATATATTTATATCAAATGTTTGTTGATCTTCTACAGCCTCAACAACTTCAATTTCATTACTATAGTTGTTAAGCTTAATGCTTACCACCTAACCTGATTTTTCCTTGCTCGATATTTGTAGTACCATCCTTTTTTTGAGGTCGAAGACATTGATTTACTGGAAGACAAGTACATCTCCTTTGAAGAAAACATATTCAAAGTTTCCTTACAAAATTTGAAGAATGTCAAGGTTATGCCATTTTGTAGTCGCACGTGTAGATCTGACGCAACGGAGCTCCATCAATTCTTGAAGTTCTTACTTGAGCATGCAATAAATCTACAGAAACTGGTTATAGTGCCAGAGCATAAGGAATGCAACAGTTGTTCTACTGAAACCTCATGCCTGATGAAGTATTTGTTACCTTTTCCAACAACTTCTATGAGTGCAATTATTTCCTTAGGAACATTTAGTCGTAATGTTTTCTATAGTGATGTTTGAAACTCTCTTGTACTTATAAAGACATATAAAATTGGGATATGACTGTAATTCAGTTATTGCTTATTTGTTTGTCTGGCCAAGTAATTTCTTTAGTCATTTTTTACTGTCGAAATATCATTTTGATGAAGTTAGAAGTTAGTATATGCTAAGATTATTCTAACCATTCTTCGTAGGTGTATAGGTTCATACCTAGTGATTAATTCCTAACTATTTATGGGTGTTAAGACCCAATTATAAGTGTGGAAAGTGTATTAGATGTGAATCAAGTTCATAAGGGACTCCTAGCATACGAAGAGTTTTATCGCCTAATAACAAGTCTCAAAGTTTTCTTTACAACGCATTTGACCGTTCGTCAATTTGAGTTATGTGCTAAAAGTTATGTCCATTTTAGTGGGTACTATGTAGTCTGCGCGAACCGTCAGGCGACTGCGCGGGAACGTTAGTGTTACTGCCATGGCCGCATGACCTAGGCTCCAACTGCGCACGTTTGCTCTGAAATTCTTTTAGTTTTCTCTTCTTTTCATAGTTTGAGGAGGGGTCTTTTTGTCATTTCCTCATTCCATAACCCGAACCCTTGACTATTAACTTCCTTCAAAAGTCAAATTTAATTAGATTTCATATGTTACGATAAACTCCTCTCTTTTTGTCCAACACTTCAAAAAACAATATTTACAAGAATGCTAGAGATTGCAATCACGATTCTTCCTCAAACTTCAAAATTAAGGTATGTAGGACAAATGTCTGAAGGATGTAAAGAAACATATTAAATATTATCGTCAGTAATGCTTTATTAATTTGTTACTCCAAAACATGTTTTTAGTCTAAAATATTACTGATAGTAACAACTCTTTAGAATTCAATTACGGATAACCGAATTCTACATATTTAAAATCTTGCATATGTGCATATTTTTCTTTTCATACCTCATAATTTGCAGATAAGATTGATATAAATATTTTGGAAATGTATGTAAAGAACAAATTAAAATGATGCATTTTAAATTAGTGGTCAGCATAGTTATCACATAAATCTATTGGCTCAAAACTATGAATTTGTCATAGTCAATCAGCTTCATTTTGCAGAACTCTTTATTCAACCATCATTCCAACAATTATGAAAACTAGACTCAAAGTCCTTCAATTTGATGTGTTATAGGTCTTCTAACTCTCAATATATTTGGAGATATGCTCATCACAAGTCAAGATTATACAAAACTCTCTTATAATAAACCTGTCACCTAAGATTATTGTTTCAAAGCTCCCTTTGGCCTCGAACTTTCGTCTAAAAATTTCAAGTGATTTTATATAGTCATTACTTGGTATAACCATCTAATTTTTATTATTCTCCGGACATCTCAATGACGGTTGATGTAAAATACAATAAATTTGTTATTTTAAATGTTAAAACCTTATGGGATATTGCATATACACATCCTCTAAAATCTTTCAATTCAATTGGAAGTATTTCATCCCAAGTCCTTCCGACACTTGAGTGTGTATTAATTGATTAGCATCATAGATCTTAGGCTATTAATAGCTCAAACTATTAGATGAGGGTTGATAGCCCCAAATCTTTGTTATTAGTTGTTTCCATAATCTTCACTTCCTTATCCGAGCAAGTTTAGAATTGAGGCAAGTTTCAATGTTTGCAATCATCAAAAAGAATCTTTACAAAAGAAGCATTAATGCACAATGGCTGACACCTTCATGCGAAGATTTAATATGAAGAATTCAGTATCTGTTGGGGAAAATGCGGACAAGCGCAAAAATATATATGGTCAAAATAATAGAAATAAAATGAGAAAATAATGACACCAAGAATTTTACGTGGAAACCCTTCTAAATAAGAGAAAAACCACGGGCCAAGAGGAGCAACTGATATCATTATGGTAAGGAATTTTACACTGTGTAGTCACGAATACAATACTCAAAGTGACTACTACACACTCAGAAGGAATAACACTCTTTTGATTTCCACCTTACTAAAATATCGTTCACACTCTATTTTTCTTCGCAAACTATTTTTCTTGTATAGTCTATGGAATACCTCACTTTGCTCTCAAAATGGTGTTTTCTATCTAACTTGGTGTATTCTACAAATGAGCAAGAATGCTCTATTTATAGAAGGAGAAAACCATGCCTATGTCACTAATGACATAGACAAAAGTAACAAATTTCAAAGGTAGGTTGCAAATCTTACCAATTTGCCAACCACCAAATATTTTATTTTCAACTCTTATCACTATTCCTTTTTAACAATTACTTGTAGCAATTGAGTAGCAAAAGTTGACCAAAAAATATGGGATGGACTCCACAAATCTCCCCCTCCAGCCCCATTTACCAGAAGGAGGTATCTTCCTCTTCTTTCGAGAGAACTCATACCCACAAGTTCTATGCATAACTTGAACTTGTCTTTCGGTATCATCTTGGTCAGCATATCTGCAGGATTTTCACTTGTGTGGATCTTTTTGACGTGAAATGATTCACTCACCACTTTCTCACAAATCCAATGATATCTGACGTCGATGTGTTTTGTTCTTGTATGGTACATGGAGTTCTTGCTCAAGTCTATTGCACTCTGGCTGTCACAATAGACAATATACTCTATCTGATGCAAACCAAGCTCTTGAAGAAATCGCTTGAGCCATATCATCTCCTTGCCTGCTTCAGTAGCCGCAATATACTCAGCTTCAGTTGTAGATAGTGCAACACACTTCTGCAACTTCGACTGCCATGATATAACTCCCCTTGAAAAAGTAAACAAATATCCAATAGTGGATTTTCTATTATCAAGGTCACATGCCATATCAGCATTTGTATAGCCCTTCAAGATTGGATCTGATGCTCCAAAACACAAGCATTCATCTGAGCTTCCTCTAAGATACCTAAGTATCCACTTCACAGCTTCCCAATGCTCTTTTCCCGGATTATCGAGAAATCTACTGACAACACCAACTGCGTGAGCAATATCAGGTCTAGTGCATACCATTGCATACATTAGACTTCCGACGACGGAGGAATATGGAACTTTGGCCATGCTCTCTTTTTCCTCCCTAACTATAGGACACATCTTCTTGCTCAACTTCATATGACCAGCAAAAGATGTACTAATAGGCTTAGCATTTTTCATATTGAAGCGCTCTAGTACACGTTCAATGTACTTCTTCTGTGACAAATAAATCTTCCTTTCATCTCTGAGATGAGTAATTCTCATGCCCCAAAATTTGTTTGGCATGACCCAAGTCTTTCATAGCAAAAAACTTACGCAACTCTTTCTTCAACTCGTCAATCTTGGAAGTATTCTTGCCCACAATCAACATATCATCCACATACAACAAGAGGATGATAAAATCATTGTCAGAAAATTTTTGTACAAATACACAATGATCTGAAGAAGTCTTCTTATAGCCATGCTCCCCCATAACAGATTCAAACTTTTTCTACCACTGTCTAGGAGTTTGCTTTAAGCCATAAAGACTCTTTTTGAGTTTGCACACAAAATTTTCTTTACCTTCTACTTTGAAGCCCTCAGGTTGTTCCATATAAATTTCTTCTTCTAGGTCACCGTGAAGGAAAGTCATCTTCACATCCATCTACTCAATCTCTAAATTAAGACTAGCAGCCAAACCTAGAACTGTACGAATCTAGGACATTTTTACAACAGGAGAAAATATTTCATCAAAGTCAATACCCTTTCTTTGACCAAATCTTAACAACCAATCTAGCTTTGTACCTTGGCTTCAAGTTGTGTTCTTCAACTTTAACTTTGAACACCCACTTGTTCTTCAAAGCTCTCATGCCCTTGGACAATTTTACCAACTCATAAGTCTGGTTCTCATGCAAAGACATCATCTCATCTTGCATTGCTTCAATCCATTGATCCTTGTGCTCATCTTCCATGGCCTTCTCATAACATTCAAGTTCTCCCCCATCAGTGAGTAACACATACTCATTGGGTGAATAACGAGAGGAAGGAACCCGCTGTCTTGTGGACCTCCTAAACGAAATATTTGATTCGTCCACAACTTCATGAGCAGGAGGATCATCAATAACAATATCATTGTTATTATCAACATCAACATGTTGATTTGATACATGATTATGGGTGTTACCATGATCATCAAGCCTAACAACATCATGCATACTTGTGTGATTCATCTAGATGAACTATACCATCAAAACTTGAAGATTCTAGCTTCTCCGCTTTGTCATCCAATGAAGATGCACTGCCTTGTCTTGGCATCTAACTTTGACCTCTCATCTTTCGGCACATGTACAAAAGCTTTGCAACCAAATACTCTCAAATGGTCATAGGAAACATCCTTTCCATACCAAACATTATTTGGTACATCACTTTGCAAAGCAACAACAGGAGATAGATTAATAACATGTGCAGCGGTCAATAAAGCCTCACCCCAAAATGAGTTCGGCAACTTTGCTTTATAAAGCAAACATCCAACTCTTTCCATCAAGGTCCTGTTCATCCTCTCAGCCAAACCATTAAGCTGAGGAGTCTTGGGAGGAGTCTTCTGGTGTCTAATACCTTGATGATTGTCGTATTCGTCAAATGGTCCACAATATTCACCACCATTATTAGTACGAATACATTTCAGTTTCTTTCCAATTTCTCTTTCAACTGAAGCCTGAAACTGCTTGAAGACACCTAACACTTGGTCTTTAGTCTTCAAGACATAGACCCAAAGTTTTCTCGAGCAGTCGTCAATAAAAGTGACAAAGTAGTGTGCACCACCCAATGTCTTTGTCTTTATTGGATCGCATAAATCAGAGTGCACCAATTCAAGCAACTCTGTCTTTCTTGAAGGGGGGTAGGACTTAAAGGAAACTCTATTTTGTTTACCAGCCAAGCAGTGCTCACACTTTTCTAATTTAGCACTTTTGAAATTTAACAATAATTTCATCTTGGCTAGAACATTAAGTCCTTTCTCACTGATGTGGCTAAGCCTCTTGTGCCATAACATTGAAGAGTTATCACTCTCAACCGCATTCACCATATCAACCCAAGAAGAAGTCGTAGTCCAGTATAGACCACGACGTTTGTTACCACGAGCCACAACCAAGGAACCCTTAATGAGTTTCCATTTTCCATCACCGTTGGTACTAACATATCCTTCATCATCCAAAACACCAACAAAAATTAGGTGCAGACGAACATCAGGTGCATGCTTCACATTGTTCAAAACTAGTTTTGTCACGCCCCAAGCTACCCCCGAGACGCGAACACGGGACCTAGGATCACAAGTGATCCCAAGCTAACCCTGCTGGCATGATCATGAGCATACTAAAGATAATAGACTGATACGGAAGATAAATCATAAAAAACATGAAAGGATGGGGAATACCCATATACTATAACTGAGATAAATGAAAACTGATGAGTTTAATACAAAGAAGATACTACCTCAATACTAAGCTGAATCTAACTATGTCTGAAATAAGCCTCTAAACTGACTAGAAATGTTGGGACATGCCCCAACTAGATCTAGCAAAACTGAAACTAAAGACTAAAAGCGATAAAGATAAACATGTCACTAGTCCTCGAAAAATGAGGACTCACCACTGATGTTGCTAAACTGGAGACCGGGAACTGATCTAAGCGTGATCTGGATACTGAGAACCTGAACTTACATCACGAGAAGATGTAGCGCACGTATGCGTCAGTACTTGAAAGGTACTGAGCATGCAGGATAGAGTAAAGCTGAAATAACATATAACTGAACAAAGCAATAAAGCAATTATATAATCTAAACATGATGTAGCTACTGAAAATACTGAATACTGAGCTAACTGATGCAATGACCAAATTTATTACATGCTGAGACTGAATGCTGACTGTACTGAAATATGGTCAATGCAATAGAGTCTGACTGAACTGTGGGAGCTACTAATAACCGACATAAAACCACATGAGCTAAATGTGGAGTCCGATGTATACGCCCTATCGAGAGGACCCAATATACCCTGCCAGAGGTATAGAGGCATGCTGGTGTGATCACTAAACTGATGTTGCCCACAGAGGGGACTTACACCTACGTGACTCGTAGTTCTTGGACTATATGGGTATGCTGAACCCTAGTCCAACTCGGTATTATGCTACTCCCAATGAATTAAGTAGTTAACTGGTTATGACTGAATTTCTGTAAATACTGGATAGCTCGAAACTGAACATGCAAACTGAGAATGCAACAATTAATCTGATAATGATGCATTGATAAACTGAGGCATGTATAACTGAATATATTATGACTGAAATACTGAATAACTCAAAATACTGACATGTAGATACTCATACTTGAAAACTCTTTTTTTAAAAAACAATTCAACATCATATTATACTATGATCATTGATGACTTGGGAAGTCATAATGCATAAACATTGATGGTATATCTAGTTACCATACTATTCATACATTGATGACACACTCAATTGTCATACTAGTCATGGTTTAGAAACTCTTTCTCAAAACTCATCTTAACTTTCTCAAAAACTCAGTTTAAAACTCAAGTGTTGTCTTAAAGAAAAGCTTCTCAAGATTTATATCTCAAAATAGGGTTTATTCTGAAATATACTAATAATGTGGCATAATGCACTCGCATTAAACTTGACATCGATGTGGTACAAAGTCATATTCAAATTCATTTTCAATTTGTTTAAACAAACTTGATACTGAAGTTGCATTTCTTGCACCCTTAATCTCTGTAGAATAATATATGAATTGCTATTGTGATGAATCTCCAAAGGCGATAAACATCCAGCTGACACATATCAAGCAATCAACTTTCTAGAGAAAATTATCTCAATTCCAACATGTACTAGATTTCTTTTACAATGTTTGAATGCAAATATAAAGAGAAGTAACCAAAAAGATTTAACAAAGCAATAGAATTAAGAAACAAGCTAAGAGAAGTAACCAAAAATCAAAATATACTAAGGAAATAGAATAACTTACATCTATCTATTGAAGCACCACTCGTTTTGGTCAGTAGATATGGTTTGAGCAATAGACTCCCCACAAACTTAAAAAGAAGTGACCTTAGACCCAAGTGAAACGTATTGAAGTCGTGCGAACATAGGACATGAAGTTTCAACAATACAAGCTACTACAATTTACATCCATAGTCTTGATGTTCAATTTAACATAAGAATAAACACCACTTAAAAATTCAACAACTTTCCCTTCTCGACTTGAGCAAAGGAACCTTACAAAAAAATCTCACTTCCCAAATCATTGTTGAGCCTTGCTAATGTTACAAAACTTTTCTAAAACTTTTAGTTTTTTTCTTCTGTTAATAGGTACTCACTGGCATATTACTTACCGCCTTGCCACTGAAGACACCTCCAGCCCTTCTTGTCATCACACGGATATTATGCCCGAGAACACCAAGTCAACGAGCAATCACACTATGTGTATACTCGGGAAACTGAGTTGAAGTGTAAACAACTATGGTCTTGTCCTTATCCGGCCTTTGGGTATATTAGAGCTGGATGTTCCATTTGCAGCAAGTCATGCTTCATCTCAAGGAAGCCATATTAGAGAGTTGTACTGTAACATCGTGTAAGTTGAAATAACTATAAAGAAGCTGGAAATTTGAAATAGTCATTTTTGGAAAGAATTCAAAAAAAATCTGGAAATTTGATCAAGTATGGAAAAAAAATGAGTTTTTGGTCAACTTTGAGCAGTCATAACTCCTAGAGGAGGTGGTTAGAATTACTCAAGGATTATGACCTGAGTATTCTTTACCACCCAGGTAAGGCTAATGTTGTTGTTGATTCTTTAAGCAGGTTGTCTATAGGTAGCACCGCCCATATTGAAGAAGGGAAGAGAGAGTTAGCAAAAGATGTGCACAGACTGGCACGCCTGGGAGTCAGACTTATGGATTCCACAGAAGGAGGTATAGCGGTGACGAACGAGGCCGAGTCATCATTAGTGTCAGAAGTGAAAGAGAAACAAGACCAAGATCCCATTTTGCTTGAGTTGAAGGCAAATGTTCTAAAAAAAATGTATTAGCTTTTGAACAAGGGGGAGATTGTATGTTGACATATCAAGGTAGATTGTGTGTACCTATAGTGGATGGACTCCAAGAGAAGATTATGGAGGAAGCTCATAGCTACAGATATTCCATTCATCCGGGTTCCACAAAGATGTATCGTGACTCGAGGGAAGTTTATTGGTGGAATAGCATGAAGAAAGGCATTGCTGAATTTGTTGTTAAATGTCCAAATTGCCAACAAGTGAAAGTTGAACACCAAAGGCCCGATGGTTTGGCTCAGAAGATAGAACTTCCGGAATGGAAGTGGGAGATGATCAATATGGATTTCATCACAGGGTTGCCAAGGTCTTGCAGACAGCATGATTCTATTTGGGTAATTGTCGACAGAATGACAAATTCGGCCCATTTTCTACCGGTAAAGACTACACATTCAACAGAAGAATATGCCAAGTTATATATTAAAGAGATAGTGAGACTTCATGGAGTCCCAGTCTCCATTATTTCAGAGAGAGGTGCACAGTTCTGGAAATCTTTTCAGAAAGGCTTGGGTTCAAAGGTGAACTTAAGTACTGCCTTTCATCCTCAGACTGATGGGCAAGCAGAGCGCACTATTCAGACTTTAGAAGATATGTTGAGGGCTTGTGTGATCGATTTCAAAGGGTGTTGGGATGATCACCTACCTCTCATCGAGTTTGCCTACAACAACAGTTATCACTCTAGCATCCAGATGGCTCCATATGAAGCTCTTTATGGAGAAGATGTAGATCTCCTATCGGATGGTTTGAAGTTGGCGAAGAAGGGTTGATAGGACCAGATTTAGTTCACCAAGCTATGGAGAAGGTGAAAATGATTCAAGAGAGGTTAAAAATGGCACAGAGTCGTCAAAAATCCTACACTGATGTTAGGAGAAGGGCGTTAGAGTTTGAAGTTGATGATTAGGTACATTTGAAAGTTTCACCCATGAAGGGGGTTATGAGGTTTGGTAAGAAGGGGAAACTTAGTCTTCGGTATATTGGACTTTACCGCATAGCTAAGAGGATTGGCAATGTTGTTTATGAGTTGGAGCTACCACAGGAATTAGCAGCGGTCATCCGGTATTTCACATCTCCATGTTGAAGAAGTGCATAGACGATCCTTCATTGATCCTACCAACTGAAAGTATTAGGATCAAGGATAGCTTATCTTATGAAGAGATTCCTATTCAGATTTTAGATCACCAAATTCGCAAATTGAGAACAAAAGAGGTAGCCTCAGTCAAGGTCCTTTGGAGGAACCAATTTGTTGAGGAAGTTACTTGGGAAGCCGAAGAGGACATGAAGAAGAGATATCCACATCTCTTTGAATCCGGAGGAAATGCAGATTAAGGTACTAATTTTCCTTCTTAGAGCTCTTTAAATTATAATGAGCATGTTGTTGTTGTTTGCATGGTTGCTTGTTGGGTGTTTGAGTTTGATGTTACACCCTTAGCCTAGTAAGAGTAACCTCATTCGAGGACGAATGTTCCCAAGGGGGAGATATTGTAACATCGTGTAAGTTGAAATAACTATGAAGAAGCTGGAAATTTGAAATAGTCATTTTTGGAAAGAATTCAAAAAAAATCTAGAAATTTGATTATGGAAAAAAAATGAGATTTTGGTCAACTTTGAGTAGTCATAACTCCTATCTCAGGATGAGTTAGGTGTATTTCCAGTTATTTTTGGAAAGACCTTGGAATGATCTTTCCAACGCCGCCAATTTTACTCGATTCCGAGTTCGTATGAGTGAGTTATGCCCTTTCGAAGTTGGGTTGTTGGTAAGGAAAGTTCATCCGAAATTTTAAGGGTAGTTTGGTCTTTTCCCTCACCTTTTATTTTGGTTGTATATCAAGGTTCTAAGCTATTTTACATCAGTTTTCCCTTTTAAAAGTGAGAGTTAGGGTTCTTGAGAGAAAAAGAAAGGAGAGGAGAAAGTGAAGAAGAAGCAAAGTTCGTCAAGATCGTTGTGGTTTTCGTCAGAGGTGATCCCTAATAAGGTATGTGAGATCATAGTGTTGGGTTGGTTCATTCCCCGACACGCCAAACTCGTTCTAATTTCGAGAAAAAAAGATTGGTTGTATTGTTGAAGTTGTGGTTTTGTTGTTGAAGTTTCTTGTTGGTTGGGTGCATGTTTCCGGTTGTGATTTCAAGTTGAATCCATTGTATATTAAGGGGTTTTATGATTCTAAGTGTTTGGGGCTGGAACCTTTGAAGTTAAGAAGGTTTAGAGTTGGAAAAAGAAGGAGAAAAGATGGTTTTCGGGGAAAGAGGGTTGGGGCGTCGCGCCAGCCAGCGCGCCCCAAAAAGGGGCTCTGAAGTCCCCCTCTTGGGGAGGCACGCCATGCAGGGCGCCCAGCGGGCTCCCTGAAATATGAGGGCTGGCGCCCCGCGCCTCTCAGAGCGCCAAGGACGCCAGTTTTCCCCATTCCTTCCCCACTTTTTCATACATGTTCCTTGGTAATGTACCTATGTTTTATAGTTGTTTTCCACACTCTAAGATACATCTAACCATTACGAACTCATCCATAAATCATGAGATCATTACCCTTGAATCCGTAATCCAATTCGAGGAAAGTTAGGATCGAAGTCAAGTGAAGTTAGAGTCAAGTCTAGAAGTTAAGAAGCAAGACAAAGCAAGTTTCTTAAAGTTTTTCAAGAGTCTTAAATGAACGTTTTAACTTCGTTTTTAAGGCTCAAGTTTCAAGTTAAGCCAAGAGTATAGAGTTGAGTTCATTTCTCAAAAGTTATTAGGGAACTAAGTAATCCCAAAGAAGTTTATAAATGTTTTTACATTTGAGTAAAAAAGGAACTATGTTTTCCAAGAGAGCCTTTGGGCTAAGCTTTGAGCAATTATCTCAAACTAAAGAAAGATGTACTTAAAACACTTATGTGCTAAAGTATATTTTTGGGAGTAGTATTGAGCACCGAATTGGGGACACGAGTTCATATTAACTCAACTCTCCATAAGAACCATGTAGCCAAACATGGGATTTAACGGGTCATACTTTTTAGATGATCACGTAAGTTAAGCTAGTGGATCCACTAAGTTAAGTAAGGTCATATATCACGACAAGGTATAGGATGGTCCTTGGGTAACATGAGGTAAAATGTTGTATCATCACTAGGGCTCATAATGGTGGTTGTCGGTTAAAGAATCTCCCACTAAAGTTATATTACTTTATTATAAGTAAAGTTGAGTTTGTTATTGCTTTATCTTTAACGAACTAAGTTGTTTACACTATTTTACAAGCTTTATATATATTGCATGTGTCTTATTGGTTTATTTTGAGTTCGGTTATTCATGAGTCGAACAGAGCCAAGGTAAGAGTTCCTTTGTATCCCTTTCAATCTTAAGTTGTTGTTTAGCTTTCTAGCTCGCATACTCGTACATTCGATGTACTAATGCCAGTTGGCCTACATCTTATGACAATGCAGACACAGGTACCCCGGATCAGTATCCAGCACGCCGTTGATCTAGCTGAGCACTCTAGAGTGGTGAGCCTCTTTGCCTTCCGGAGGACTCTGTTATTTTGTGTTCCTAGTTTTGTTTTATTAGGATGTTGCGGGGTCTGTCCCAACATCCATCTCAGTGTTATAGAGGCTTCATAGACAAGTAGTCAGTTAGTATTGAGTCTCACATATATGTATATATACAAATATTCTATTTTGAGATACGAGTTGCCTTTTTGGCCAGATTTTATCAGTTAGGTTTTTTTTTACCTTTCATTGCATGGAGTTATTTTGTTGAGTTAAGTTTTCGCTGAGTTAAGAAAGCCAGGCCAAGGGTTCACTTAGGGCCAGTGATGGTCTCCGAGTGTCGGTCCCGCCCAAGGTGTAGGCTCGGGGCGTGACATGTACGACTTGAAAATCACAACTTCCTTGCTAAAAGCAATCAAACAAAAGTTTAGAACTCTTGGCCAATTAGAGAGATAGTTGTACATGAATGATTCATCTACACAAGTGATGAAATATGATGGTTTTATTTGACTATAGAAAGTGATTACTGCAAGTGAAGAAGTCTAAAATTCAATATATCTCACCAGCAATTTTTTATATTTTTTCTTTTGAACTTGGTAAAGCAATTTTTTATATTTTACAAATTAAAAATACCTGCATATTCAGCTTTTTCTTGTAGATTGGCATTTTGTTCCTTCATTCTACTACGCTCTTCATTGTCTGGGACGTCAAATTGACATACGCTTTAAATGATATCTCACCACTATGACAGATACTTCATCTCGATCTGCATATCATGAGGAGTAAAACATATCCTGACAAAGAAAAATATTTGCTAAGTGATATCCAATAATCATTAATAAAAACTTGAATAGTGTTGATTCTTTTAGGTGTCAAATTTATTGGGAGGCAAACATTTGTATTTTTGATAGATAGGAAACAAACCTTGTGCATCGTACACCTTTGAATTCGATAGCGTACAAGTGCATAACTCTAAACTCACTATAAAGGGAAAGAACAAGTGTACATGAATTGATTACATATTCATGGTAAATAGACAGTCCATACTGCTCAACAAGATTTTTAAAAATGAAAAGCAGAGGGGAGTAAATAAAAATTGAAAGCTTCTGAGGAAAAAGAAAAACTTACATTTGTGAGAGCACCATTCATTTTAATCATTAAAGGAATTCCTCATCAATCTCTATGGTGAAGATATGAGCAATTTCTGGCCAGTATTCACCCTCGTCAAATTTTAGAAGTGATTTGAGGAATAGGCAGTTGGAAATAGATAGTTTAGAGAGGGGAGAAGGCATCCCTTTTACTGATTTGAGATTAGGGCAATCATCGATGATCAGCTGAGAGAGGGAGGAGGGAAGGGAAAGTGAAGGAGAGAAAGAGAAGACAAATATGATAATAAAGAGATAATTTGGAGAAAAGGAGCTGATCTTTTCATTCAGCAAAAGCTTACACATATATAGATACATAAGGTGGTGTCAAATCCCTTAAATCCTGGAAACTGTCTCCCTATTTTGTGCTTAAATCAAGCTCCACCACATATTACAATATCTTCTACATTCTAGAACTTTGTATTAAAATTAATTCAAAAGTTATACCAAAAATATCAAGACAAAAGTACTAACATGACAGCACTTAGCATCACATACAAAAACAATAACCTTCATCACTCCTCTTTGATGCAAGTGTTGCTGGATACTCCAAGCTTAGCTCTAAGAAGCTCAAATCTTTGTTTCTGCAGCGCCTTGGTAAAAATATCAGCTAGTTGATCTTCACCACAACAATACAAAAAATGAACTTCATTTTCCCTTTCAGCTTCTTGAATGGAATGGTATTTGATTTTAGTGTGTTTAGTCTTTCCATGAAAGACTGGATTCTTTACCATGGCAACAGCAGATTTGTTATCACAAAGGACTTCAGTTGCTTTGCTTGGATGAAACCCTAAGTCAATCAAGATTTTTCTCAACCATAGAGCTTGATTAACAGCACTAGAGGCAGCAACGTACTCTACTTCAGCTGTTGATTGAGCCACGGACCCTTGCTTCTTTGTGCACCAGCAAATGACACCTGATCCGAGAGTGAAACAATATCCTGAAGTGTTTTTCATGTCGTCTTGCGACCCAGCCCAGTCACTATCAGTAAACCCCAACAATTTCATAGATATGGTTCTTTTATAAAACACACCATAATCAATGGTGCCTTGAATGTACCTCAAAATTCTTTTTGCTGCTCTGAGGTGAGTTTCAGTTGGTAAATGCATAAACCTTGATAGCACACTTGTTGCATTCATATTATCAGGCCTCGTGGCTGATAAATACAACAGGGAACCAATCAAACTTCTATAAATTGAAGCATCGACCAAACCAGACTCATCCTCCTTCATCAGTTTCTCTCCTTGAACTGCAGGCGTACTTACTGGTTTGAATTTTTCAAGACAAAACTTCTTCAATATTTTGGTAGCATATTTCTTCTGAGAAACAAAGATTCCTTGAGAAGATTGATTAACCTCCATTCCCAAGAAATAAGTCATTTTTCCCAGATCATTCATTTCAAAGACCTTCTTCATTTGCTCCCTGAAGTCTGTGATAGACTGTGTGCTGCTTCCAGTCACCAATAGATCATCAACATAGAGAGAAACTATGAGAAAATCATCACTTTGAAGTCTAATATACAGGGTTGCCTCATTGCAGCTTCTCTTAAACCCCAAATTCAGTAAGTAGCTATCGATCCGTGCATCTAGGTGCCTGTTTCAAGCCATAAAGAGCTTTTCTTAACAAATATACCTGGTCTCCCGCTCCTCTAAAACCTTCAGGGTACCCATTAAGGAAGGCGGACTTAACATCCAATTGAAATACTTGCCAACCTTGGTGTGCTGCAACTGCAAGTAGCAATCTAATGGTATCAAACCTTGCAACTGGTGCAAAGGTTTCATGAAAATCAATTCCATGATGTTGCGCATACCCCTTTACAACCAGCCTTTCTTTGTACTTGTTGAGTGTGCCATCTGAATTCAGCTTAATCTTGAACACCCATTTAGTTCCAAGAGCCTGCTTGTCAGGAGGTCTAGGTACAAGTACCCATGTATTATTCTTGTTAATCATATTGAGCTCCTCCTCCATGGCTGCCCTCCATTCAGGAATTTGCAATGCATTGTCTACATTTGTTGGCTCCAACATAGCGACATTGCATCTGCTATATCTATCTTCAATGGATCTGGTACCTTTTACTGCAAAATCATCAGAGTCCTCCTCTTCCTCTGGAATCAACTCTTCTTCTTGGGCACTTTGTTCTTGATTAGTGAGCTGGAAAAAAGAAACAACCATCTTCTTCCAGTCCCATGCAGCATCCTCATCAAATTTAACACTTCTACTTACATGGATTTGTTGTGAAATAGGATTTAAAATCATATATCATTTAGAAGTGCTGCTGTATCCACAAATATTCCAACTTCAGCTCTTTTATCAAGTTTATCCCTTTTAACGTCAAGAATATAAGAGTAACAGATACAGCCAAATAATTAAGATGAGCAACTGCTGGCTTGGTTCCAATCCATGCTTCATATGGAGTCTTTCCTTCAACAGCTCTCGTCGGCAATCTATTTTGTAGATAGACAGTGGTATTTACAGCTTCAGCCTATAGCACCTTAGGCAGACCTTTCTCAAACAGAAGACACCGAGCCATATTCATAATGGACCTATTTTTTCTTTCACTTACACCATTTTGTTGTGGTGTGTAAGTGACTGTAAGTTGATGACGAATTCCTGCTTTCTGAAGAAAATCCTTGAATTGATTGGAAGTGAACTCGATCCCATTATTAGACCTTAAGATTTTTATCAAAGAGCCATATTGGTTTTCAACAGTTGCTTTAAACCTTTGAAACACAACAAATACTTCAGATTTATGTTTCAGAAAGTAAACCCAACAAAACCTCGTAAGGTCATCAATGAATAAAAGAAAATATTTGTTGTCGTTATAAGAAGGAGTGCTCATAGGTCCACACACATCAGTGTGTATTAGTTGGAGCTTTTCAGTAGCTCTCCAGGCTTGATTAATAGGAAATGGTGATTGACTTAGCTTCCCAATTTGACAAACCCTACATACATTAGAGGTTTCATTTATGGAAGGCATATCTGCCACAAGATCCTTATTTTGCATCAATTTTAAAAATTTAAAATTGATGTGACCATGCCTCTTATGCCATACATAAGTTTCATCTTGTATGCTGACATAAGCTCCAATGTTAGTATGTTTCCAATCAAGAGGGAAGCTTCTGTTGTTCATTTTGACTGAGAGCAATTTTATACCAGTTGGATCCATGATTTCACATGTTTTATCTTTAAATAACAGGGCATAATTTTTATCAAGCAATTGGCCAACACTGAGAAGACTTTGGCTAATTTCAGGAACAAATAATACATCAGATATAATCTTCATACCTGAGGGAGTTTGAACAGCAACTGCTCATTTTCCCTTTGCATCTACAAGTCTGTCATCTCCAAGTCTGACTTTGGAGAAATAATTTTTGTCCAGCCATTCAAAAATGTTCAAGTTAGCTGTCATGTGATGCGTGCATCCACTATCAACAAGCCACACATCATGATCTTGAGCTGCTACATTGCATTCTCCAGCAATAGAAGCAGCAAACAACTTCTCTTCAGGATCTTCAACATTTACAGTAACTTGAGCTGGTTGGGGTTGAACTTGAGCTAGATAGTTTTGATTTATTTTGCACACCTTATCCACATGACCAAACTGTTTGCACAACTTGCATTGAACTTCAGGTCTGTACCAACAAAATTTGTCTGTATGATTGGTCTTTTTACAATAGGGACAAGGTGGATACTTGGATCTTTTATATCTCCCTCGGTTGTTTTATTGCTCCTTCTTCTCCTTACCATATCTTCCATTTTGTTGCCTTTTTGATTCACCATCCAACTGAGCTTTAGATCTTTGAACAGCCACAAGAGCGATTTCACTTGTACTCTCTTTCTCTCTAAAAGCTTTCCTTTTTTCCACTGCTAGAAGAGCGTTGGATAGTTCATTCAATGTGACACGAGACATATCCCAGGTATCTTCAATTGAGGAAATTTTGCTTCAAACTTTTCTGGAAGTGTCACCATCACATTCTCAACAATCCTCTGCTCTTCTACTTTTTCCCCTAACAATCTGATCTGATTGACGATTTTCATGATTCTATCAATATAATCTTTCACCTTTTCGGTCTCTTTCATTCTTAACATCTCAAATTCTTTTCTTAGATTCAATATTTGCATTTGCCTCGTCCTATCGCTCCCTTGGAATTCTTGCTTCAGCATATCCAAGCTTCTTTGGCAGATTCACATGTCATGATCCTGGTCAAAATTGAATCTGAGATAGCTGCGTGAATGAAAGACAGGGCTTTTGGACCTTTTGCAATCTCTTCTTCATGACTTCTGATCTGCTGAAGAGTTGGGTTTGCTCTCAAAGGCTCTGGAGCGCTGTCTTCCTCAACATACTTCCATAATCCAAGACCCTTCAAGTATGTTTTCATCTTCACTGCCCAAACTTGGTAGTTCTCGCCATTAAAGATAGGGGGTGAAAGAGGAGAGCTACTAGAGGCCATGTGAAAGAAAACTGAACAAAAAAAACTTGGACAAGTTAAACTTGGTAGGTGATCTTGCTGTGTTTTTCTCTCTCAAAATAGTCCCTAAAAGATCAATTTAGCTCTGATGCCAATTGAAGTGGAGAAAGAGAAGGCAATTATGATAATAGAGAGATAATTTGGAGAAAAGGAGCTGATCTTTTCATTCAGCAAAAGCTTACACATATATAGATACATAAGGTGGTGTCAAATCCCTTAAATCCTGGAAATTGTCTCCCTATTTTGTGCTTAAATCAAGCTCCACCACATATTACAATATCTTCTACATTCTAGAACTTTGTATTAAAATTAATTCAAAAGTTATACCAAAAATATCAAGACAAAAGTACTAACATGACAGCACTTAGCATCACATACAAAAACAATAACCTTCATCAGAAAGAGACTGGAGTTGATGGCAGGAGGAGATGACTAGACTTTGAAGTGAAGTGAGGTACCGAAAACCTTCTGTCAGTAGTGAATGGAGTTGATGTTGGTCATTTAAATGGAGCTGAGAAAGAGATGAGGGAAGCCCTTCTTCCACCATTGACTGAATTTGAGGTATATCAGCAATGCATAGATATTCAAGAGATGAGAGGCTTTTGAGAAGTTGGCTGCTTAATGTTTTCATATTGGATACCTCAAGCCTTTGAATAGAGGAACACAACTCCCAATTCTCACCGGCAAGAATCTCTTCGTCACTGCCATCATGATTGATCCATAACTCTCTGAGACAGGAGAGTCTCTGTAAACGCCATTCCTTTCGTCCATTCACTAGTTTCTTGCAATTACGGATCTCAAGCTTTTGTGAATTGAAAGGCAATCCTCCTTCTGGAAAGAACTCTATTTCTGGACAATAAGACAGATGTAGTTCCTTAAGAGAAGGAAGGAGCTCCGTCATATGTTCTGGCAACCACTTCAGCTTCGAACATCGGATAATACGCAAATGTGTCATCTGACAGGCCCCTGAAACTTTTTCAAGATTCTTACAATTCCAAATACTGAGACTATCAGTAGCAGTAGGAATAAAAAACTTAGTAAGGTTCTGGGAACTAAATACATCCAATTTGCGTGCTCTTGGGACCAACTCAGGTGATATATCATCTATAAAAGTGTCAAATCCACACAGTGTCCATTTCTCGAGAAACATGTTACAATAACTGCTAGAAATCATATCACCAACTGGTGCCTCCAATTTCAATTTCTGGCAACGAAATATGCCTATTTCCTTCAAGGTACTCGGAAGAATGCTAAAAGGAAAGGAGGTGAGAGAGTTACAATCACCAATATATAATCCCTCAATCTGCTTCATTCCTTCAAGTTGAGATCCAAACAGTTGACTGTCATCAAAAACAGGAGAATCATCAACATCAAATATTTGTAAATTTGAAAGTTTGATAGGTGTCTCCAAATTGAGTACAGGACATCTTGAAATTATCAATTCTGTTAGAGAAGAAAGATTTTCAGGCAACTTCCTAATCAACTTCGGACAATTTTGAATTGAAAGCTTCTCAAGTGCAGGGAACTCTCCATTTCCTAGTACGTGCCATTGCTTCCACTCCGGCATATCTTCAAATTCAAGCTTCTCAAGAGAATTAAAAGGCTTTGTGAAGGACCAACTACCAAAGAATTCTTCAGTGACCTCTGTTATTCCATGCATCTCTCTAATGGAAAGGAATTTCAAAGAACGGAGTTGCCCTAGTGCTGGCAAGGAATCACAGTCCTTGCAGTGGCAAAGAGGCAATTTCACCAGCTTATAAAACAAAGGATCAGCTAGCCAATTTGGAAAAAATTTCCCTCTATATCCGGTGATTTCGACTTTTTTTATGTTTGTGTGTGGGCATAGCTCATCAAGTATGTCTCTTTCAGTTTGTGAATTGTCTGCAGTACTACTTCCACTCCACTCCAATGATAATTTTTCAACATGATTCTTCTCACTCATCTTTGCCTTCAAAGCTTCCCTTCTATCAACCACATTTTGCAACTCTAGAATTGATAGAGATCCATACAGGTTATGCAGTTCACCCAAATCTTCCATCCTCAAAACACCGCAATCACTTATAAGAAACTTGGCACCCACTAGCACATCGAGACTTTTCAACTTGCTCAGATGGAACGGCATCTTCAAGAGACAAGTGTTGCTAATGTTGAGGTAACGCAAGCTGATCAACTTCTCCATTTGCAGCGGTAGATCTTCAAGATCATCACAAGATATAGTATGATTTTTCGACAAAGAATGTCTGACTGACCACCCTGAGCTATATGTGGCTACGCCACTGCACCTGAGGGATTTGTCCTTCCATAAATTGCACTGTGTGAGACCACTGCCAGAAGTAAATTAGACATACATAAAGTTTATAGTTTACTAGGGAAGTCAGAGCCTCGGAAACCCACAGCCTGTCACCCAAGCCTGGCAATTGTCAACAAAAGAAGGGAGAGGAACACCAAAAAACTCGTCCAAGTCAAATGGAACCCTCCCGACCCTGGAACCTACAAGTTCAATGTAAACGGGGCAATCCTGGACCTGGGAGGAGTAATCAGAAACGATCTTGGTGGATGGGTGATGGGCTTTATGGAACCCATCCCTATGGCGAACCCTGTGAGAGCCGAGCTACAAGCTATGAGAAGAGGACTATCCTTAGCAGTCCAAAACAATCTTAGCCCTATCAAAATTAACTCCGATTCCACTGAAGTTATCCAATCCCACCCCTAATTTACGACTTGATGACTTAATTGGTACTTAATGTCGCAATTGCAAATCAGGAAGATGGAGCACGTCCCTTCCAAGAGAATGAACCTCAATTGAGATTAATAACATATTTGCTAAGAAACATTAGAGAATTTGTTTCAGTTAATTTATTCGTCTGTAATTTGTAGAAGTAGTTCTAGTTGTAGTGAGGAAGAGTTGTGTATGTTGAATAGGCAGAGTGAGCCATGGTGAAGCAAGAAATTTCATAAGAATTGTTCAAGATTTAATACACATGTATGAAAAATATTTTTTTTACCTACATTCCTCATACAATTTTGAATATATATAGTATGATTTTTCAACAAAGTATGTCCAACTGACCACTCTTAGCGCCATTGGATTTGTCCTTCCATAAATTGCACACTGTGAGGCTACTGCCAGAAGTGAATTAGCTATACATAAAAGTGTATAATTTACTACTTAGTCACAACCAAAATATAGTCCCTTTTTTTCATGGAATAAACAACCATGTATAAGTTGACAGACTTTGAACCAGATGCTATAATCTGAAATCACCAAAACATTTCAAAGAATCTGGCAAATGCAGTAAAATGTGTAAAAAGGGTAACCCCAAAATGAAAGAGAAAAAATTGACATTTAATAATATCAACTTTAAGGTATAACATAAAAGGCCAGTACTACTGATGGTCAGTCTCAAAAATCTAATACAACAAACTTTGTTGCTTAACCAACAATATCTGCTGCCTTGTGTGACTATTAATCCACGGCGATACATAGCCTAATTGGAGGGTCATTGTCTCTCTTTAATGTCAGTCTGTCTACTTAAGACTCATTCTACCTTCTTGCTTTCTTTGGCTTCAGCTTCTTCCGCGTCTTTTGTCTTTCCTTCGTCAAACTCCAACAACTGCTCAACAAAAAAATCAAGAATACAGTTTCAGCATTCGAAACGGAAATATAACAGAAACCAAGTCTTTTTCCTTCATATAAAAGGTAGTGAAGGTTTGGTTCATACTCTATAAAAGATTAACAACTCAAAAGGCAGGAAAAAAGTTTTAATCCTTTTATGCTTTACTCGAAAAAACAGCAAGAAACCTTCCTTTCTCCTACTTTAAATAGTTTTCAACCAAGCCATTAGATGCAATTTCTCATATGAACTCCTAGACAACTATGTTGCTCGGACTCTTCAAAAATGCCTATGGGTGTGTGTCCAATACTACAAAAGTAGAGCATTTTGAAGAATCCGACACTGGTGTAGCAACAATTTTGGAGAGTCCGAGCAACATAGCTTCTAGAAGAAGTGTTTTTTCCCAAACATCTGATGAGGAAATCTAATCTCCATACAGTATGTAGCTAAAAAATGGGAGTAAACAGCATAATAGAAGTCAGAGCCATAAACAGTAAAGTCAGCTAGTAGACTTGGTAAAAACAGATGGTCAAGAAAAACATACAGGCTTCACATCCCCGTTCCATATGCAATGCACCGCCAAGAATCCAATTACAGCTGGAACAATATATAGCAGAGCAGGCTGAAAAGAAACAAATGTCAAGTCAAAAATTAAAGGCAGCGGTTTCTTCCTAGGGATATAGTGTTAAAAGTTTAATTCAGACACCAACCTGTGCAGCTTGGAACCAGTTCATAACAAATATTGTAAGTGCCAAACCAAATGTGTATCCTAAAAATGCACTCTTGAAGTATTGGGGCTCCTTCCCCCTGGAAACATCAAAACGGAGTGCCAATGCAACAAAAATGCCTGAAAGATTGAATTGATCAAATGTTACCAAGTGTATTTACTCAAGTAAAGGAGGAGTTGCAGAAGAAAATGATGTAAGACCACGGCAAAAAGCAAATAATAAGCATTTGTGAAAGAAAAAATAAGTTCAGTAGCTAGAGTAAACAAAATAAAGCTTTTCTTCAATATGGTAAACCTCATCCCTCATTCCTTCTCGAGGGACCAACAGTGGTTTTTTCCACCTTTTCCTCTTACTGTCTCCCAAACCTCATGGTTTGAGATGGAGGATCCCTCCATTATGCTTAATCTCTCTGGTTTAGTCATAGCTAATAATTTGTAAAGTTGCATTCATAGCTATTTACAAATAGCACAGGTCAAAAATCAGAAATAGATTTTTATGAAAATGGAGGTTATACCTGGGATAACTATATCTCCAAGACCCAGCATTGAGAAGGGGCGTTTAGCATCCGCTGTGGGAAACAAAAGCTGCAGACAGCAATTTTATACTCAGGACATAGTAACTAATAAAGGTGTGGAATGGAAAATTTAAAGAATCAGCTACAAAAAAAAGGTCACTATACACACCTTGATAGGAGCATCAAAAGATTTGGCTACACTGACCATCACTGGGGTAAAAAAGACCCAGAAGATGTCATACACAAAAAGTCCTGCCTGCATTTTTCAAAAGCCATGGGCATTCCACATCAGCGACAAGTTAATGATTATAGAAAGTTGTATAAGCAAGTGCTAATGCCTGTGTGAAAGAACGCCGTAAAGAAGCCTAAAAAACTGTACCATTAGGGGTTAATATAATATAATCCAAGCAAAAGGGATGTCTTTGTGCAAGTAAAATCATTAGAAATATCTCATGAAGTTCTTTTCCCACTTCTTCAAAGGGATATTGGGAAGAATCAAATAAGGAAAAACAAAGGAATTTTTGGTTCAAGGCCAGAAACATAAACAGAATGACACCTATGAACCATGTACAATTACATATAATACACAAATTTCTTCACTTACCAATAGTATGGCACCAGTCTTAAATGATCCAAGTGAAAGCATTTCAATACCCTGAAATCAAAAGTGCAAAGGAAAATCCATATCATTCATCAAGGTAGACATGATGAGACTTAAGAGGGGACCAAACACTTTTCAGCTCTGCAAAAATCTCCATTCATTCGAAGCATACAAATAGATAATGTAATGTTGGCTCAATGTAACGATCCAATGTGGGATGTAGGTAGGGCGCATGTCACAAGTAAGAACCCTATCAATGACAAGGATCCTGGTGTTTTAGTGGGAGCACGGAAGAGGGGTGGGCCCATATTCTACCAAATTCATAAATGTAGGCCAATCAAATGAGATTTTCCCGTTATCAATAAATAAGAAAATAAAATAAAGGCATCAAAGTGACATCACGGATCCAAATTACATAAAGGTGGGTCGCCTTTGCAGCTAGACAAACACAACTATGCTTGGTCCTAGAACAAGTGTAGACAAATGTGATTTATTTATATGAAAGTTGACCTCTCCATTCACGTCACCTAGTTTGATAAAGGGTACATATTAAAATAAAAAAGAAAAGGAATCAATGAGTCTTAAATTAGTACTTCCTTTGTCCCAATTGTATGATACTCTCTCCATTTTGGCATATATCCCTCCGTCCACTTTATGTGATTCACTTTGGCTAGGCATGAAGTTTGAAAAAGAAAGAATTTTTTTTGAATCTTGTCTCTAAAACAAACTATAGATGTTTGTGTGGGCCATAAATCATCTCATTAAGCGTAAAATGAAAAGTTTAAAGTTGAAACATTTCTAAATACAAAATAAAATACCATTCCTTTTAAACGGATAAAAAAGGTAAGTGCATCACATAAATTGGAATAAGGGGATTTTTAAATAAGCCATAATAACATCTACTACATAAAATTGGATGGAGGAAGTATACAATATACTCTACCTAAGTCATATAACATCCATCTTAATTAAACATAATTTTCAAAATAGGAAGTCCATGTGAATTTGGCCTCTGAAAATGAAGAAATTTTAAGACTCTATTGTCAGGACAAATGATATACTAACACATCAAGCCACACAAACTGCGTTTGAAGCATGTAGCTCACAAATTATATGATTGGCGAATATCCAATTGCTTATTAATGATGCAATAAACAGCCAGGTAGCAAACGAGCAGAACACCTTCATATCTCAAACTCAGACACCGGACTAGTGAGTGGTACTAAACCACATTTTCTTAGAATGAATGATAAGATTTTTTAGTTATTAAATGAAATTGATTATGAGACGGGAGCCAGATTAGCCATCAACCCATTACTACTAGCAGGCTTGGCAGCTTATCATGCACTCATTGGTAACTCAATATGGGGGCGCCCACACAAGATGTTTGTTAATATGGAATAAGAAGTGTTGGAACAATAACAGCTGCAAATTTCAAACACAGGAGAAATGTGTATTTAACTGAGAGTCTGACTTTTGCAAGCAGAAAGAAGGGATACAACAACTACGCCTCATCCAAAACAAGTTGAAAGAAGGAATAAGGAAAAAAAAAACTGGTGATCCAGTAAAAATGAATAATGTAACTTAGATATATGCTGACAAACCTGAATGCAAAAGGCAAGGCCCAAAACGTTGTTAGCTAGCCAATGCTTCTGTTTAGCATACCATACACAGAAAATGGTTCCAGGAATTGCAGCAACAATCTGAGACCTTGTGAACTCAATCTCCAAAGCTGAAAAGGAGGAAAATAAATAACTAAAATGAGCATTGTAAGCCCAAGGATTCTTCTAACAGGTTCAATTGGCATTTTCAGAAGAGACAAGAAAGTGGTCCCTACAGCGGAAATATGGGAAGTGCCATATTATGAGATCATCATTCCACTTATTTGGCAAAAAACGCTTAATAGCAGGTAACAATGTTGCCCTGTAAAGCCACAAAGAAAGAGATGACATAAAGCACATGCACAGAAAAACTACTGTTCAGTAACTTGAAATAGAATATATTAAGCATAGCAGAATGATCCATACGGAGAGAACATACGAAAGTGCAGCAATGCCAAGTACGAAGAAGTAGCACGTCAACACAGCATTAACCAGGTCTTTTGACAGGAATTTAAAAAGCAAGAACAATGACAAGAGCATTGCACTTCCAACCAAGGGAAACCTCATTGCATGTTCATTAGACATTGTTTCCTGGAGTACAGCAATCAAATATTTTAGGTGACATCATGACAGACAGGACTGAAAAAAAAAAAGGGAAACTGCAACTTGGAGTCCAGAATATATACCGAAGGTGGAGTAGGCTTAACAGAACGGCAGCAACCCACAAAGACAGTAAGGCAGGCTGTTACAATGACATTTACATTTGGATCCACATTCACCACCAGTGGTGCCAGACTCAAACCTGAATCCACCAAAAAAGCAAGAGTTTCAAGGTAATTGCATCAACATAAAATTTAAAAGTGATTTAAAATCGCCATGACCACCTAATTATACTTTCTAATCTCCAGATAGCATATATTATTCGAGAACAAACAAACATTGAGAAAAGGGGTTTTAAAAAAGAAGAGAAAAAAACTGGCAGCAGGAAAATATCCTCGAGGGTACATGTAAATTTCTAATATCGGCATAGCTAACTATCGGGTAGAGAAATGACCTCAACAAATCAAAATGATGAAACAAACATCCAATACATAAGAAAATGGTAAAAACGTTTTTATCAGATACATGTATTTTCATTCAGCTAAAATGTAATTAAGAACCCATTCTTCCATATATGTTTACTCAATGAACTGGATATGTAGAGTGGAACCTACTGTATTAATAGTTACAGTACATGTCTACTCAAATTCCAACTACACAAAGATAGGAAGTGCAGCTGCAGAGAAAATCAAAAGGTACAAAACTTAAGTTACTTCTTTTATTTTTATGATAGTGGTATCCAAACCAACTTGCGTGCACCTCAACTAATTCCACCAGGTACCTTGCTACCTTCCAGCAGCAAAGGTACCAGGGCTGCTTGGATAGATGGGGAAATATTGCCTAGTGTTTTTGCCTCAACCCACTTCATTAACCACAAACCGTACTCTTGGGTGCAAAATTTAAGTTGATACTTAGCATGACTCATCTTGCAAAGTATATTCAACAAGAAAAATAAGCATTCACCTACATTGTGCCTCTCCAATTAACAACAAAGAATGCATGAATCAAAATCAACAGAAACCATACCTAACAAAGCAACATTCGCGATACGCTCCATTTTCTTCATCCTCAAAGGTATTAAAATGCAGAACTTCACTCCAGTTCAGACTCCCCAACAAGAGGAACCTATAAGACAACCAACATCATGAGTACCAATTATCAAACTTTACATACAACTGAATCATACCTAAACAGAACAAAAGCTACATCACAAAACCCACACAGAAACAGCAGAAAAGTAATCAAAAATCAAGATTTACCCACTAAAAAACACATCTTTATCACAAGTTGAAAATCTCATAAAAATCGTTTCTTTAGGCAAACCCAATTTACCAAATTCCCTAAATTTAGCCTCTGAATTTTAAAATTGCAAAATCAGGCATTGGAATCAACCATTTTTAACATAAACCCATTTTCTTAAAACGTTTAAATTACAATAAAAACAACCCAATTAACCCAATCAAATGGGAAAAAAAATCTTGATGCAAATATACTCATTTTTACCTTACAAGAAAACAATAAAAATTGATGTGCGTTTCTCTGCTGATCTTCAAAGCACACAGATCGGCGAGATTTTTGGATTTGGGAATTTTGCTATGTAAACATTTTTTTGGTTTTTATTTTTCTTTTCTGTGCTAATAAAATAAGGTTTTAGGCATTTTGTGGGAAAAAACACGTCAGTATTGGTTGTTCTGACCAATGAAAGACTGCCATGTAGCTTCATAAAATATCTTTATTATGGCAAGTTAATAGTACTATAGTGTAGTAATTTAGTATTAGTATTATTACTCTTAAAAAGAGAGAAAATAACAAAATGGATTGCTCATATTTTGTGAATGTTCAAGTAGTCCATTAAAAAAAATACTAGTTTCGGTAAATATAAGATACTTAAAAATATCCTCGGTTCTATGAACCATTTTGGATAAGAATATATCACATTTAACATTTAAAATTTGATAGCATGAGTTTGTTAAACTATCAATAAAGAACGAAGAGCTCTTTGGTAAGATTGAGAGCATGGTGAGTTATGTTTCTATTCATTTCACACTAAAACAATGGAGATAATTGATATAGTATTGTTATACTAATTTTGAGGGTAAATTTATATTTTTCCTTATTGCAATTACTTATATAGTCGAAGGCATTAATTGACAAAAGTAATTATACTTTATGAATTTTATTTTAATATTTTGAAAGACTCAAAGGTTGAGTCCTGTTGTACTTTGGTATATTATACCACATTCGTTTCGACAAAGTTGATGGATCAAAAGGTTATCAATTACATAGAGAAATTTGTACAATTACTCAAGATACTTCATGTGTATCTACTTATTTTACGAGATTGTGTGTACTTTGGGATGAGTTTGATGCACTTGTTCCTCCACCATCGTGTGGTTGTGATAAGTCGAAAGTGTATGTTAGTCATCTGCAGTATATGCGCTTATTTCTTTTTCTAATGGGATTGAGTCTTATAGCCAACAAAGGAGTCAAATACTGATGATGATACCTCTACCATCCTTGAATAAAACTTACTCAATGATCATTGCTGATAAAAGTCAAAGACTGACAGTTGGTTCATATGAATCATCAACTGCTCTCTATGTAGGAAACACCAACTTTAGCAGACCTAACTATATTCACAAAATAGTAGTTTTCATGTTGGAAATGTTAATCTAGATACTAATGGTTAAGGTTATCAACAAGCTGGGAACAATACCTCTTCCAACGATGTTGGTTATAATTTCCTAAATACTTCAGAGAGGAACAAGAAGAATTGTGGCTTGCAATGTGAAGTTTGTAAGCTGAAAGGACATACCAAGAAGACTTGTTACAAAGTAGTTGGGGTATCCTTCTGGTCATCCCAAGTTTAGATATAAATTTGGTGGGATAAGGATGGAAAATGTAGTTGGCTGTGATGATCCTTTTAGTGCAGTTGTGAGAAGCCAAGGTATGCAGGACATGCATATTATGGAGCAGCCAACATTTACAAAGTATGAACAGATATTGAAATTGCTTAGCAAGGAGAAAAGCACTGAAAAATCAACCATCAACATGGCAGGTATTGCACATGATTTTATGGTAGATTATAATACCAATAGTGATCACAAACACTGGATAGTTGATTCAGGAGAAACTAAGCACATTACCTCAAAATTAGATGTATTGTTTGACATGTGTTTTGCCAAATAGAAAGCAAGTGCATTTACCTAATGGACAAACCACTACAATTTCTCATGTTGGGAAGTATAAATAGGATGGTAGAAATGTCTTAAAAGAAGTGTTGGTGGTACCTGATTTCAAGTATGATTTGTTGTCTGTATCACAACTCACCAAACAACTACAATGTTCAATCAAATTTTTCCCTGAGTTTTGTGTGTTTCATGATCACTCTATTGGAAAAGTGAAGGGGATTGGTAAAGAAATTGGAGGTCTCTATATTTTGCTGGACAACAATATTCATCATGACATTAATAAAGGACCAAAATTGATGGTTGTTAATGTACAGAATGTTGGAGAAGATCTATTATGGCACAAGAGATTAGGACATCCATCCATAAATTTTCTCAGGAAGATGTCATTAGCATTGGAAGGATAGGACAACATCATTAAGGATGAATGCACAATTTGCCCTGTGGCAAAACAAACTAGGCTGCCATTTTCTTTGAGTTGTACTAGAAGTAGTAGTATCTTTAATATGGTACATGTGGATGTATGGGTCCCTAAACATAGCTACTCACAATGGTTTTAGGTTTTTTTTTTTTACATTAGTTGATGATTATAGCTAGATGACATGGTTGTATTTGTTCAAATTGAAATCATGTTATAACTTTGTTAAAGAGGTTCACATCTATCTATATATAAAAGGAGAAGAAAAAATGACACATGTCATTACCACAATTTTTCAGAATTTTAAATTTTAAATTATCAATAATAAATAATTATCTAAATAAATATTGACACATGTCAATAATTACAAGAAGTTTTTAGAATCTTAAATTTTAAATAACTAGTAAAATTATTCGCGCTTCACGCAGAAATATTATCACAGAATTTATAAAATAATACTTACAATCTATCAGTCATTAAAACTAAAACACTATATTATCTTACATACAAGATTATGTAGTAATGTACATTAATAATGTAAAAGAAAATAATCATTATCATTTATCCTTCAATCAATCATCTTTAATTTGATTTTATAATTTATCCCTTTGCCTCCGGGAAGTGTTACTATTTGATATTTTTGAGAAATTAGATGAACATCAACATGAGATATTAAATTTTCTAATAAATGAATAATATTTATATGTACTAACAAATACTATAACAATAACTTTGCAGAAACATAAACAACAAAACATGTACTAAAAAATAATAATTAATATCATAAGCATAAATTAATGAATGTAAAAAAAATATATACCAGGATCTATAACAATAGATAAAACAGAAAGGAAAAAATTGAGCCTACTGAATGTACAGTGTCCCCTTAAGGAAATTATTCCCCTCTAGTACCCGAGGTTTAATGGAATAGATCCTCTCAGGATGGAATGATTTTATTCACAAGTATATTGATACAAAAACAATGCTGTCAGTGAGCCACTAAACAGGAGCAAAGTATTCATATATTTAATTGTTCAGAAGAAGGAAGAAGAAAAAGTTCAGAATTTTCATTGTTTTAAAATGAGAGGAAATCCTTCTATTTATAGACAACAAAGGATAATGTGAACGAATTCTTATTGTGCCTTATCGGAAATGTCACAACTTTTTAGAAAGGTTACAACCCTTCGAAAAGGTCAGAACCTTATATAAAAGTCACAATTTTTCATAAAAGTCGTAACTCGTCATAAAAGTCGCAACTCTTCATAAAAGTCACAACTTTTTATAAAAGTCACATCATTTCATGAAAGGGATGACTATTTTTGGGTAAGTCTTCATAAAAATCGTTATTCTTCATAAAAGTCACAACTTTTCATATAAGTCGCATCTTTTCATGAAAGGGAAGGCTATTTTTGGAAACAAATAAATTTAAAAGGAAATTCTAGCTTGTGATGGCGCCACGTAGACGGGCCTAGGGTTCTCTTTTATATAAATATATGATATGATTTTAAATAATCAATAATAAATAAATATGTAGATAAATATTGACACATGTCAATAATCTATATATCTATATTATGAGAGGTGATAACGTCTACGTGTCAGCGCCACAATTAATCTCTAATTTTTAACTTTTAAATTATCAATTAATTAAATATAATTAATTTGTTTTTTTAATAAGGAAGAGAAGTTACTATTTTAGAAGATAAGTTAGAGTTTTAAATTAATAAAAATTGTTTGTTTTTTTTAAAAAAAAAAACAAGTTTAAAAATAGTAGTTACATTCTCAAATTTTGAGTTTTTTAAAAAATAATTAAAAATTGTTTATTTAATAATGACAATAATAATATGTTTCCACAACCTCCTTATTTATAGCAAAACAAATGTATAATAATAATAATAATAATAATAATAATAATAATAATAATAAAATTTAAAAAAAATTAAAACAGATATTATCATAATAATAATCTTAATTATTAAATTAATTTAAATTTCGAAAATAAAAATAAAGTTAACATTAAAAGGAATTTTTTTTTATTTAAACTTTTACCGCTTTTTAAAAATTCAAAATTTGCAGTTACTTTAGTCTTTTTATTATGTTTTTTTATTTTATTTTAATATTGCAGTTTTTTTATAATATTACAGTTACTAAAGAAAACTGATTGTCAAAGTAATAAAATATAAAATAATAAAATAAATCAATTAAAATAAAAAACAAAAAGAGGATTATAAAACCACCACAACTTCCCACTTCCCCCCATTCTCTCTCGCAGGAGCACTTTTTTTTTTCCTCCTGTCCCCACTTTATACAACAACATCCAAAGAATTTGTGAAAGAGCATATTGATTTTTTTCTCCAAAGAGTATATTGATCACTTTTTTTTTATTGGCACAATATCATTCTCTATATAATTTGTTTCCACGCCAATCATATTCTTAATCTCTTTGTTACTCATTAATCTTAATAAGTAATTTGTGATTATTGTATTTTTGCATATTTTGCCTTTCATGAGATGAAAATCTTTCGGTGGGAGCATTTGCGACGACAAATTAGAATATAAGTGTGAAAAAAAGGATTTGAGATTTCTTCAGGTAATAATTTATATATCCATATGTAGTGTAATTGAGATGTTAAGTTTAATGGTAATTAGTTAGTGTATAATTAAAATAATTTCTTTCAATCTTTTTAAATTTTCAAGTTTGTCCCATTGAAAATTCCTAATTCATTGTAAAAATTTTGTATAATGAAACTAAATATGTATATTAAAACTAATAATAGTGGATGATACACAATTACTACTACTACTATTTTAAAAAGTAAGAATAATTTTGAATCTATAATTGAAAGTTAGTAGGTTTAATGATAAGAACCTAAATGTAAATCAATCAAATATATATCTTAGATCTATTTTTATTTTTTTGTAATAGTGCACTTATCCTCTTGAAATCCTAAATATAATTTTATTGTAATATACAATTTAGAAGTTCAAGGGTAGCTAATCTATAATCCGTTAATGGGACAGTGTTTAGACTTATATTGATTCCATATTAAATATGTGGTTGAACCCAGAAGTGTGATTCCTTGCATGCTTTTGTTTTTTTTTTTCAATATTTGCCAATACTTGCTAACTAATTATATTTAAGTAAATGGTAAATTTTAAAGTCGACGATGAGCATATATATGTGGTCTATGGAAGAAGAAATTGTGTGAGATTGTGGAACAAACTTGAGCAAGAGTTGCTAGCATGTTGCATTCTGTTCCTGTTTTAAAAATTATTTCTTAGTAGAGCCAAAATTGTTATTATGAACAATTTGTATAGTCTATTTGAAATTATCAGCAACATGACACAAGAGACATACAAGCATATTGCTCCAAAGTCCAACTTACTTTTAGTTTCAGGTTCACGAGACACACAAGAATTATTGACTTTCTATCTTAAAGGTTATTTTGATATTTGTCCTAGATAAAGTTGAATAATTTTATCTTATTTAATCTATATATATGTCATGTGGTTGAGTATAGATAAAGGTAATATATATTTATGAGTTGTGACTGTTTTTGATGCTGCTCAAATTCAGAGTTGTTTTTAAGTGATATCAAATTATGTAATATATTGTTGGTAACTTGATTCTTTCTGAACTTTTGAGTTAAACAAACAATTTATACGGGGTAATATCATATCTTTCTGAGCAAGTAATTTAAATTGACTTTTAATTATCAAATATGTTGGACATTTAACAAATAATTTTTTTAAATTTACATTTATAATTTTATTTTATTTTATCGCGTTATATAAAATTTAACTTATTATTAATTAACTTTTTACTGTTTTTTTTTTCAGGAGGATTGATGTTTAATTCGCTGGGTTTGTATCATTACATTTATTTTTTATTTTAATATATTGTTAAAGTTATTATCTACACATATTTAATATGTAGCATTTATTTGATAATATTAATTAATAATAAGTTAAATTTTAAAATTGTCTATAAATTAATATTTATAATTATATTTATCAACTAACCGCGCAACGTACGGGCATGCATAATAATAATAATAATAATATAATAATAATAATAATAATAATAATATAATAATTAATAATAATAATATAATAATAATATAATAATAATAATAATAATATATATAATAATAATAATAATAACAACAACAGCAACTATCCATAATGAACGGCTTCAACTGCACTTTACCACATCCTAAATTAATATTTATAAGGATTCCCTTCATAGATTTTAGATTATTTAATTTAATAAAAGCTTAAAATCCAAAACAGTTTTAAAACTGCCCATCAATTAAATACCTACGATGTAGAAACCAAATATTGTTCTTTTGAACACCAAAATTAGTTATGGCTTTACAATTTTATACGATATCAAATATTTTAAGCAAATTCACACGATAAAATTTCAAAATTCAAATTATTCGATTGTGATTAGTGCTGGATAAGTACAAAAAGTAAATATCCTTCTCTTTAAAGTTAGTTTGCAAGATGACAAGGTAAATTTTATATTCATAATGTATATATTGTGGATTTTCACATTACTAATTATTTCTGCACATTAACGTAACACAAATTTCTATTTTAATTAATTTAGAATAAATGCAAACATGATAATTTTAGGGACAATATTCTTGAACTCTGTTTAAACATCAACTTTTCATGTCTTAAACTATAAATCTATCTATTTCTGTTTCATAATTGTTTAATTGTGTTTGTAATAAAGATTGTTCTAGTTTCAGTTTTTTAGTTCATTTAATATATATTAAGATCTAACTATTCCTATTTAATACATATTAGTAAATAGTATTCAATATTTATAGATTGTTTATTTTATTTTAATTGCAGTAATACTAGAAATAGACAAAAATACTTGCATCAATGAATCAATGGATATAATTCCTATTCACACACGTTTAAAGTGTCTTTCTGTAGCTTTAAATGAAAAATAATAATATGAAAGTTCTTTTAAAGAGTAGAAAATATGTACGTCTTTTGCAAAATAGATATTTTATAAATTATTTGTGAAAGGCAAAATTCTCTCTATTCATTTTATAGTTTATAAATAAATACTTACATTTTTAAAAAGTTATGCTTACTAAAAGATCAAGTGACACTATCCATTTGTATATTAAATATATCTTATGGCATAATTATTTTTAACCGTTTTATATAATTAGTTTAGTAGTATATTATCATACCTTTTCATTTTAAATATAATAAATAGGCTTGGTTGATTTCTTAGTAAACCTTTATATATATTGTAACAGTGAGATGTTACAAAAGTTTAATAGATTATTCTTGTGATCCATATAAATTATATTAATTAATTGTTACTTTTATTGTAATAGCAAAAAAGTGAAGACGCATTGCATAAGAACTTAGTTTGTTAGTTTCTTTATTTTCTCTTTAGATAAATAATTATTCATATAATGTTTTGAAAATTAATAAGCAATGATAATACTTCAAAGTATATACACATGACAGTGTTATACACATGCATAGCTCATGTTGCTAAATGCATGCGGTGACTTCCCTCCCCACACACACCAAATTATAACGATTTTTTTCATGAACATTTAATTTAATAACTCTCTGTATATACAATAACATACTTCTTTAATTCCAAAATATCTTTGCAATAAATTAATACAATATCTCTCTCTATATATAAAAAAAATAGGAGAAACAAAATAATAATATTATAATAATAAGCATTATTACCATAAAATATCACGTGTGAAAGTTATTTTAAAACATAATAAATCTTAATAATAATAATAATCTTCCTTTTAAAGTCCTTTTAAGAATTATTTAAATTTTGAATTGAGAAGTTAATTAGTTTTAAAAGATAAAGATCAAAAATTTAAATTCAAACTACTTCGGAGATAAAGTTAACTATAATTATAAATTTTAAAAATTGAATTGAGATGATTAAGTTTATTTATTTATCCATTTGAATGTAAATAAAGATATAACATATAAATTAAAATTTATAAGGTAAAAAAATTATAATCACTAAAAGGCGGAGGAGGAAGTGAAAGATAAATGGGGGACAGCAAGTAGGAAAGTGGGAACTACACTTTCTTTTAATGTTTTCATTCATTTTTGTTGATTGTCTTCTCATAACACAAAATATATGAAAAATAAAAAATAAATAACTATCGCTTTGCTTGAGAAGTAGCTAATACTGAAAAAACCGTTGCATCCAAATAAAAATGGGTTAAACAATTTTTTCTCAATATTTCTTTTCTTAAATATTATTTCCTTCATTTTTGCAATTAATTACGTTCTTTTCATTTACAATTTTATGATTGGAGTCTTGATTTTATAATATTTTTATGTATGCTATAAATGATGTAGAATTCTTAAAATTTTAAATTGATTTTGAAAATAAATTTATAAAAATATCATTTAACTCTAAGAATTATATAGCACTAAATATCATATAATTATATATATTTTTTCAATATCATATAATTGATATGTGATTTTTTAGAGAAATTAAAGGACAAAATTTAAAAGCTTTGAAATACAAGGTGATATGATTAAAACTTCTTAATTTTATATTTAGCATTATCATAATTGTAAGACTTTTCTATGTTAAATTTTATTTTCGTTTAATAATATTTTTTATATCTTTATTATTCTAACAAGAGGATAATAAATAAATTAAATAATGCTAAAAATTATTATTGTCAAATTTAGACAATGAACTAAGCTTATATATTTATTTTCTTAAGTTTTTTATTATAAGTTATCAATGTATTAACATTTTCTCATATAAACTTTATGATATTATTATATAGTAAATTGAATTTTAAAATTATCCATAAATCAATATTTAAGATTATGTTTATCTATTAACTGCGCAACGCGTGGGTATGTATACAACTCAATTTGCCACTTCTATGAAGATTTTTAGAACTAACAATGGTAGTGAGTTTTTTAATAAAAAGTGCAATACTCTATTTGAATACTCATGAATTATACTCCTCACACACCACAACAAAATTGTGTTATGGAAAGGAAACATTGACACGTATTAGAGGTGGCTATAGCACTCAGATTCCAAGGGAGTATACCTATCAGGTTTTGGGATGAATGTGTCTTAACTACAGTTTATATGATAAATAGGCTGCATACACCAATGCTTAAGGGAAAATCTCCATATAAGTTCATATACACAAAGTTGAATTTTGCTCACCTGAGAGTACTTGGTTGTATATGCTATGCAACTAAGGTTGTCAAAGTTAACAAGTTCTCGCCTAGAGTTATTGCTTTTGCCTATTTTTCCATTTCACTTGGATGAGGATGATCCTTTGACTCATGTTGAACCCCCTACAGACTCCACTAGTAGTGGTGGTGAGTTGTTTCCAGATGGTGGGGCAAGGGATATTGCTATAGATCTATACCCTACACCAGATGTTGTTATTGGTGCTGACCAACCTGATTTGGAACTACATGCTAACATACTACTCTTAAAAGGTCAGTAAGGGCCACTGCACCACGTACATGGCATCAGGCTTATCACATTAATAGTACTAAAGTCATCAAACCAGTTCCTCACCCTATAACAAACTATGTTTCTTCCCCATATCAAGCATACATAGCAAAAATCTCCACGGGTGTGGAACCATCAACTTATGAAGAAATTGTAACAGATGCAAGATGAGTTGATGTTATGAAGCAAGCTTTGAAAGATAACGGGACTTGGAAACTAGTTCCTTTACCTTATGGTCAGTCAATGATTGGCTGCAAATGAGTGCACAAGATCAAATGAGTGTACAAGATCAAATACAAGCCTGACGTGATATGAAAAGATACAAAACAAGACTTGTAGCAAAGGGATACAATCATACTATTGGTGTTGATTATCAAGAAACCTTTTTCACTAGTAGTGAAAATGGTGACAGTTAGAACTGTTATTACATTAGGTGTTGTAGAGAATTGACTCTTATTCCAAATGGTTGTCTACAATGCCTTCTTGCTAGGGTATTTGTTGGAAGATGTTTTGAAGGAGAAGCCTAAAGGTTTGAAGGTCTGGGGGAGACACCTATGGTCTGTAAGCTTGTTAAGTCTTTGTATGGACTCAAACAAGCATCTAGACTATAGAACTTCAAACTAACAGAAGCATTAGTAAACTCAGGATATAAGAAGAGTCATCTGAACTACTCTTTATTAACTAAGAAGCAAGGAAACAAGATGGTAACTATACTGGTCTATGTGGATGATTTTCTAATAAGTGGCAATGACACACAACTGATCCAGGATACCAAACTAGTACTCTGTCAATCTTCCAATATTAAAGATTTAAGAGAGTTAAAGTTTTTCTTGGGAATTGAATTTAGCAGATTAAATAAGGGAATTTTGATAAACCAAAGGAAGTATGCTATAGAGTTATTAGCAGAAGTTGGTTTAAGATGAGGCAAGATAACTTTAACTCCTTTGGAGTGTAACATAAAACTGACTAAAGCTGAGTAAGCTGATGATGGGGCAACTGAGTTGGTTGAACTATTTGAAAATGTACAACAATATCAAAGAATTATTGGGAAACTACTTTACTTAACCATCTGATATTGCCTACACAGTTCGAACATTAAGTCAGTTTATGCAGAGACCCACAGTGAAACATTGGGATCAGAGAAGGACATGAAACTAACATGGTATTGTGATGTTGATTGGGCCAGACTGTAACAGGTTACATCCTCAAACTTGGTGACTCTCTCATTGCCTGGATATCCAAGCAGAAGTTCAATAGAGGCTGAGTATAGAACTTTAGCAGGCTTAACAATTGAGGTAGTCTGGGTCACTAACCTGCTAAGTAATTGGAAATTCAGATTGAAGGACCAGTATCAATCTACTATGATAGCAAAGCAGCTATTCAAATAGCTGCAGATCCAGTATTTCATGACAGAACTTAACATATCGAGATAGATAGTCACTTTATCAGGGAAACACATGATCAACTGGAAGACTTATTGACTAAAGATTTGTGAAAGACTCAACATGAGTTCTTATTGTCCAAACTAGGTGTCTTGAGTGTCTTCATAGGACCTAGTTTGAGGGGGAGTATTAAAACTATAGGAGTTACATAGCTATGGGACCGTTAGTATAACTTAATCCAATCATCTAGTTAGTAGTTACACAACTGTCAACTTAGTTAGAGGAACAATTAGCTGTCATGTCAGCTAGCAAGTTAGTTAGTGACATGTGCAATGTGTATATATGCCATGGAATATGTGTACTGATTAATTCATTCAATGCAATTAAAATTTCCCAAATTATAGTTGTTGATTCTCTTTGTTCTTCATTCCTTTCTTCTGTTTCTCCTTCATCTGATCATATTTTATCTCTATCGTCTCATTGCTCGAATTGAAACGAGAAGGTTGTTTGAAAAGAAGCAGGTGTTTTGAGTCTGAGGATCGAAGTAATGGATAGGGGAAGAAGGTTGTGTTTGAAAATACTTTGGATTTTAATGTTCTCAGTAGCAAATTAGCAATTTCCAAGGTTAAACATAAGCTTAGCTAAAGGCATGTGGTCTACAGAAAACAAGAGGACTAAAGTCTCCACTTACGTAAGGCAAGTTTTTGTCCTATTTCAATTTTAGTAGACAAAAGTAATTCAAATGGAATGTAAATTTTGTTGCTTTAATGATTGGGATGACTAGAGACACATATTATAAGTTTGTTGCGACAAGAAAAATTGGCTTTTCTCTTGATAAAAATAACACGTATAAGCAAGAAACACATCAAAAGTTATTTTTGCATGCGGTTGAACGTGAAGCCGCATGATTTTGAAAGGTTGTGACTTTTATGATAAGGCAGAATAAGTATATTTTCATGCTAGCCTTTGTTGGCTATAAATATAAAGGTTTCCTCACATTTTTAAATTACGAATTTCTAAGTTTTCTATTCTTCTTTTTAAAACACCCAATTTAACATATTTCTATCTTTGATATTATATTTATTGGAAAAGACACATTTTCACATTGAAGGATTGTGACTTTTCCATAGAGTTGTGATTTTTCTTATGAGTGTTGACCATCCTAAAGAGTTGTAATTTCTTGATAAAGCACAATAAGCACATTTTCATACTAATCTTTGTTGGTTAAAATAGAAGGGGTTTCCTCACATTTTTAAACTACGAATTTTCTAAAATCTCTATTTTTTTTTCTTTTTAAAAAACTCAAGTGTAATATGTAGTCATTGAGTGAGTTCGTAGTTCAGTTAAATTTGAAAACCCCCCAATTTGAATGTTAAACAACGACAATATCCTCAACTAAAAACACTCAAAACAGAAACTCCAACAATAAAATAATAAATAAGTAGATAATTGTAGGAGAATGGAGGAGAAGGTATATATGTAAGGTGTAATTAAGAGATTTTAAGAGTGACTTTTTGCATTTACATATCACACAATTTTAAAATGAGAAAAAGTTCTAAAAAAAAGGACAAAAAAAGATAAAATATAATTAAAATGCATAGAGAGGTGTCACACCACCTTACATTATTCAGAGGAACTTACACATTGTTATTTCATTTATAATACTTTACTTAAATTTTTTGTTTAATAATATTGGCATTATCTTAAAAATAGTGTAATAGTTTGCATTCACGTGCAACGCACGTGCTTCAATACTAGTATAAAAATAACAGTGCCATCATCTCGATTTTCATATCTACTCAAGTATGACTACACAAAATCACACTCTCACATTTTCGATTTGTATCAAAGAATCTTTTCATTAACATTCTATTCAAACAATCACAAAAATAATTTTCTCACACATTTAGATTATATAAAAATCTCATTTTTTTCTTATCTCTATTCTAACTCCATAAAACATAACTTTCACCACCTTCGTTTGTATCGAAATATTTTCATCTCATTCTATCTCTATTCAGAAACTTTGCAAACAACTCTTTTACATTCGGAGTTTATATCGAAATATTTTCTCTCTTTTTCTTCTCAATCTCATCTCTATTCAACACAATTTATATATCAAACAACTTTCTCATATATTAGATTGTAACAAAAAAAAGATTATCCCTCTTTTACTTTCACATTTTATATCGAAATATTTTCTCTCTTTTTATTTTCAATCTCATCTCTATTCAACACAATGTATATATCAAACAATTTTCTCTTAACTTAGTTTGTACCAAAAAAAAGTTCCCTCTTTTCTTATTTTTCAAATACAATACGTTATATTATATACAAGTACCTAACAGCCATCCCAACATAGTGTTAAGGTCACATGCGATAATTAAGCAATTAGATTTAGCGGAAACATAACCAATCAACACTCATTCCGAAGAGTTTTGACTTTCTTGATAAAGCACAATAAACACATTTTCATACTACCCTATGTTGGTTGAAATGGAGGGGTTTCCTCACATTTTTAAATTACGAATTTTCTAAGTTTTTTCTCTTCTTAAAAAACTCAAGTGTGCTTTGTTGTCATTGAGTGAGTTCGGAGTTCAGTTAAATTTGAAAACCCCCCAATTTGAATGTTAAATAACGATAATACCATCAACTAAAAACCCCCCCAAAAGCAGGAACTCCAACAATAAAACAATAAATAAGTAGATAATTGTAGGGGAATGGAAGAAAAGGTATATGGAAGGTGTAATTAAGAGATTTTAAGAGTGACTTTTTGCATTTACATATCACACAAATATTTAAAATGAGAAAAAAATTCTAAAAAAAAAGGACCAAAAAGATAAAATATAATTAGAGGGCATAGAAAGGTGCCACACCACGTTACATTATTCACAGGAACTTAAACACTGTTATTTCATTATAATCCTTTACTTAAATTTTTGGTTTAATAATATAGACATTATCTTAAAAATTAATTTAATAGTTTGGAATTCATGTGCAACGCACGTGCATCAATACTAGTATAAAAATAACAGTGTCATTATCTACTGAAGTATTACTCCACAAAATCACACTCTTACATTTTCGATTTGTAGCAAAGAATCTTTTTATTAATATCCTACTCAAACAATCCACAAAAATAACTTTCTTACATTTTTAGATTATATAAAAAAAAAACTCATTTTTTTGTTCTTATCTCTATTCTCACTCCATAAAACATAACTTTCACCACCTTCGTTCGTATCGAAATCTTTTCATCTCATTTTATCTTTATTCAGAAAATTTGGAAACAACTCTTTTACTTTCACAGTTTATACCGAAATTTTTTCTCTTTTTTTTCTTCTCAATCTCATCTCTATTCAACACAATTTATATATTAAACAACTTTCTCATAACTTAGGCTGTAACGGAAAAAAAGTTCCCTTCTTTTTACCTTCACATTTTATATCGAAATCTTTTATCTATTTTTCTTCTCAATCTCATCTCTATTCAACACAATTTATATATCAAACAACTTTCTCATAACTTAGTTTGTAACCAAAAAAAAGTTCCCCTCTTTTCTTACTTTTAAAAAACAATAGGTTATATTATTTACTAGTACCTAACAACCATCCCAGCATAGTCTTAAGGTCACATGTGATAATTAAGCATTTAGGTTTAGCAGGAACATAACCAATCAACACTTGTTCCGAAGAGTTGTGACTTTCTTGATAAAAGCACAATAAACACATTTTCATACTACCCTATATACGTTGGTTGAAATGGAGGGGTTTCCTCACATTTTTAAACTATTAATTTTCTAAGTTTTTTTTCTCTTCTTAAAAATCTCAAGTGTGATTTGTAGTCATTGAGTGAGTTCGAAGTTTAGTTAAATTTGAACACCTCTTGTCTTGAATGTTAAATAAATATTATACCCTCAACTAAAAAACACCCAAAAGAAGGAACTCCAATAATAAAACAATAAATAAGTAGATAATTGTAGGGAATAGAAGAAAAGGTATATTTAAGGTTTAATTAAGAGATTTAAAGAGTGACTTTTTGCATTTACATGTCACACAAAATTTTAAAATGAGAAAAAAGTTCTAAAAAAAGGATAATAAAGATAAAATATAATTAGAGGGCATAGAAAGGTGTCACACCACCTTACATTATTCACATGAACTTACACATTGTTATTTCATTATAATCCTTTACTTAAATTTTTGGTTTAATAATATTTGACATTATCTTAAAAAATAGTGTAATAGTTTGCCATTCATATGCAACACACGTGCATCGTACTAGTATAAAAATAACAGTGTCATCATCTCAATTTTCACATCTACTCAAGTATTACTCCACAAAATCATACTCTCACATTTTCAATTTGTATCGAAGAATCTTTTATTAACATCCTATTCAAACAATCCACACAATAACTTTCTTACATTTTTAGATTATATAAAAAAAACTCATTTATTTGTTCTTATGATCTTTATTCTCACTCCATAAAACATAACTTTCACCACCTTCGTTCATATCGAAATCTTTTCATATGATTCTATCTCTATTCAAAAACTATGCAAACAACTCTTTTACTTTCACAGTTTATATCAAAATCTTTTCTCTTTTTTTATTCTCAATCTCATCTCTAATCAACACAATTTATATATCAAACAATTTTCTCATAATTTAGAGTGTAACGAAAAAGAAAGTTCCCCTCTTTTACTTTCACATTTTATATCGATATCTTTTCTCTCTTTTTCTTCTCAATCTCATCTCTATTCAACACAATTTGTATATCAAACAACTTTCTCATAACTTAGTTTGTAACCAAAAAAAGTTCCCCTCTTTTCTTACTTTTTTAATACAATAGGTTATCTTATTTACTAGTACCTAACCACCATCCCAACATAGTCTTAAGGTCACATGTGATAATTAAGCAATTAGGTTTAGCGGTAACATAACCAATCAACACTCGTTCCGAAGAGTTGTGACTTTCTTGATAAAGCGCAATAAACACATTTTCATACTTCCCTATGTTGGTTGAAATGGAGGAGTTTCCTCACATTTTAAACTATGAATTTTCTAAGTTTGTTATTTTTCTCTTCTTAAAAAACGCAAGTATGATTTGTAGTCATTGAGTGAGTTCGAAGTTCAGTTAAATTTGGAGACCTCTCGTCTTGAATCTTAAATAAATATCATACCGTCAACAAAAAACACCCAAAAGCAGGAACTCCAACAATACAACAATAAATAAGTACATAATTGTAGGGAAATGGAGGAGAAGGTATATGTAAGAGGTGTAATTAAGAGATTTTAAGAGTGACTTTTTTGCATTACATATCACAATAAATTTTAAATGAAAAAAAAGTTTTAAAAAAGGGACAAAAAAGATAAATATAATTAGAGGGCATAGAGAGGTGTCACACTACCTTATGTTATTCACAAGAACTTACACATTATTATTTAATTTATAATCCTTTACTTAAATATTTGGTTTAATAAAATTGACATTATCTTTAGAAATAGTGTAATAGTTTGGCATTTACGTGCAACACACGTGCATCAATACTAGTATAAAATTAACAGTGTCATCATCTCAATTTTCACATCTTGTCAAGTATGACTCCACAAAATCACACTCTCACATTTTCAATTTGTATCAACATATTTTTTTTAACATCCTATTCAAACAATCCACAAAATAACTTTCTCACATTTTTAGATTATATAAAAAAAAATCTCATTATTTTGTTCTTATCTCTACTCTCATTCTATAAAACATATCTTTCACCACCATCGTTCGTATCGAAATCTTTTCATCTCATTCTATATATATTCAGAAACTCCGTACACAACTCTTTTACTTTCACAGTTTATATTGAAATTTTCTCTCTAATTTTCTTTTAAAGCTTATCTCTATTAAACACAATTTATATATCAAACAACTTTCTAATAACTTAGATTGTAACGAAAAAGGAGTTTCCCTCTTTTACTTTCACGTTTTAAATCAATTTTTTCTCTGTTTTTCTTCTCAATCTCATCTCTATTAAACACAAATTTGTATATCGAACAACTTTCTCATAACTTAGATTGTAACGAAAAAGAAGTTCCCCTCTTTTACTTTCATATTTTATATAAAAAAAAATTCTCTCTTTTTCTTCTAAATCTCATCACTACAACAAATATGATATATAGCTACGAAATTAGTAGCTACGACATCAAATTTGTCACTAATTGTTCGCTTTTCGTGAAAAAAATTACTTTTCGTGCTTAAATATATGAGACTCATACTTTTAGTGACGAAACATAATAATCCGTAGCAAAGTTTTGTCCACTAAAGCTTCCCACCAAAAAATTAATTGGCGTCATTTGTTAAAGTTATCAGTGACACATTATTTCGTCACTAATAATGTATCTAACTCATGACAAAATATTTTTTGTCTTAAAATTTATTAATTTGTGGACACAAAACAAAATTCATCTAAAAATATATTTTGTTACAATTCGAGAAATTAGAGTTTGTAGTTAAATATTATAAGTTTTAGCTATAAAAATTTAGATTTAATTATGACATTTATTTTTCTCACTAATAATAAAAATAATTGGTGACAAAGATTTTATTGTCTCTAATCAATCTATGATTTAGTGACAACACAAAATTGTCACAAAATATGTAAGGTGTTAAATAGTGACGACTTAAAATTTGTAGTGATTAATTCAACTATTTTCTACGAAAAAAATTCAAAGCTAAATACAATTTTTTTGGCTACAATTGTTCATGATTACAAGTGACAACTTACAAAAAGAATAATACAAGTGCTTCATAAGAAATATACAGAGTCCATTCGTTAATTGGCGAGGGAAAATATTAAAACCAACGAATTCGGTTGATTTTGTAAAAACGAAAAGGTTCAATTAATCAATTTTATTAAATTATACAATTATAAAATGCATCATTTGAAAAATACAATCCAAGTTATAAGCACCGCGAGTGAGGTACGGTTCTACCACTATATTACTAATATATGTTGGTTTAACACTTTTGTTTTTTATTTGATACACTTTCATCGATAAAGACCATAGAAAAAAGTATAAATTATAGGAACCACATATTATAAGTACTAAATAACATCCTATCCCTTCTAGTTTTCTATTTACCAAAAATCCCTTAAAAATGATGTTTGCGGGATACATAGTGTTGTGCACAGGATACATTAGGTTTGATACATTCCACATAGCGGGATACATCGCGTTGTGCACATGATACATTTGGTTTGATACATTCCACATAGCGGGATACATAGCATTGTGCATGAGATACATGCAGGATACATAGCGTTGTGCTCGGGATACATGCGGGATACATAGGTAAAATAAGGGATTTTTGAAATTTTTGAAATAAGTAGGGATAAATGGATATTAAGGTAAGTAAAGGAGTGTAGTTAAGTAATTTTCCCTAGAAAAAATAATTTCTCAAGTCTTGGTTCTAATTTTTTAGCATGTCTATTGATTTGTGATTGGTAAACTACATAGACTAAGTCGATCTATTTGCTTCTGCCTAAAAAAATGTACATATTTAATAGTAATTCCACATATTTACGTAGAGAAACTATACAGAGATAACATCGACTTACAAACTTAGACTTTGCAAAGGTGCGAAAAATTACATTAATTTCTATTAACTTTTCCCATAAGTTAAAATTGAAATAAACAAAAAAATGAAAGCACAAATGAAAGAAATGAACCAACTAGGATTTCAAATATATTATGATGAAGTACTATAGTTATGTGTTTCGATGATTTTTTCAAAACAATTGATTTATTGATAGAATTGAACCAATTATTCATTTTTCGATAAAATAAAAAGTTTAATTTTATATAAATTTACAATTGTACTAAATAATATATAAAATTTATAAAAATAAATAAATTTAAATGATAGAATTGTACTAAATATATTTAAAGTTATTTTAAAAAATATACAGTTCAATTAAAATATAATCTACATTTGAATGAATTGTGGGTGGTAAATTTCATGCATTTGTGTATGTGTATAAATTATAATATAATATATTATTTCTAGATAAGTTAAATTTGAAAGAAGTGAATGAAGTTAAAAATAAAATAAAATGAGAGATAAGAGAGAGTTGATCGGATGGTAAGAACTCCTTACTTTCAACCTTAAGGTTGTGAGTTCGAGTCCCCAAGAAAGCATAATGTGGGAGCCCCTCTTGGGTAGGGGTTAAATAAATTGAGATGGGAGATAAATAGGAACATTAACATTTTTTATAATAATAAATTTATCCCTAATTAATACATTTAAGAACAAAATAATTTTTTTATAGAAAATATAGTCATTACTGACAAATTTAGATTTTGTTCAACTACGAAATACATAAATCTTTAGAGACAATTGATGTTGTCATTGATTGAAGTAAAATAATTAGCGACGATATAATTTTGTCGGTAGTAATAATCTTTTTAGTGACATAGCATACTATTAACTACAAAAAAACATACGTTTTACGACAAATAAATTTTTCACAAATGTTTAAGCATTTGGGGACAATTTTTCTTTTTGTAGTTAAATAATACTTTTAGAGACGAAGCACTAAATCGTATTTGTATACTTTTAGCGACACATTTAGTGACGACTGATTGACGAATTATTTTTTATCTCACAAGATTTTTAGTGACGAAATATGATTTATAAATGACGAGATTATTTGTCCCTGATAATCGAATTTGTTGTAGTGCATCTCTATTAAACACAATTTATATATCAAACAACTTTCTCATAACTTAGATTGTAAAGAAAAAAAGTTCCCCTCTTTTACTCTCACATTTTATATCGAAATGTTTTCTCTCCTTTTCTTTTCAATAGCATCTCTATTCAACACAATTTATATATCAAACAACTTTCTCATAACTTAGATTGCTCCCCTCTTTTGTTACCTTTTTTAGTTTCTTCTTAGCTCTTGATCTTCAATCTATCAAAATAATTTTAAAGTCACTACTAAAAAAACTGTAAAAAGAGACTTAAAAAAGAGACCTCATGAGGTGGCTATTTTGTAGAGACCTCACGAGGTCGCCAAACAGAGACCTCACAAGGTCACCAATAAATTTTCTGATTTTTATTAAAAAGAGACCTCATTAGGTCGCAATTTCATAATTTACATAATGGTGGCCTCATGAGGTCACTATTATATTATTTATTTTTATTTTATATTTAAAAAAAAGACCTCATGAGGCCGCTTTATCTCATAGCCTAAAAAATGAAATTGCCAAAAAGAGACCTCGTGAAGTCTCTTTACTTTCTAAAATATAAAATGCAGAAAAGAAACCTCACGAGGCCTCTTTTATGAAATTTCTATTTTTGCAGTTGCTCATCACCTATCATATTAATTCAATACCTTTCTAATTAGCTCAATTAAGCTCAAAGAGCTTCCAACAATCAACTGATACAATACATTTACTAAATATTCTCTTATCAACTCAATATGCAACTCATCTTCAACGTAATTTGAAATTAAACGAAAAATCATAAAATTCATAAATTATATAATAGGATTTCAATGTTATCATGCATTCACAAAACAAATAAGTCCCATAAAAAAGCCATAAAGTAAAGAACTTAGATTATCTATTACGACTCTAAACTTCACTAATGCGGTACTGTGTTTGCCACATGATCCTCATCTTCTTCATCACTACTAGACTTATCTGTCATATTTCTTTGTTGACCATACACTGGATATCGAGTAGGTTGAGACTGAGAGGGTTGAGGAGGGAAAGTGACATCATTGGAACAAAGGGGAATCCCTCCTAAAGCAAGTAATGCATCTAATTGAGCCTTAAGACCGCATATTCTATATCCCTCCGCCTTTCCCTAGCCCGCGAGTCTTCGACTTGGCTAGATAGCTCAGCTATCTTTGCTCCATAGCCAAATTTTTCTTCATCGATTCATCATCATAGGAACTACTTAGGCCTTCAAACTCAAAATGATATTCATGAAAGGTCTGTTGTGGCATGCCATAGGAATACCCATATCTACTCGGCCCACCAATCAAGTCTAGCCACACTCTCTCAGCTTGTTCTTGGGTAAGTGGCATACCTCGATTTTCTTCTGATTGAGTTTGTTATAAATCCTCCAAAGCTTGAAGATATCGATTCTAAATGGAATGGTGTTATTATTAAAATATAAATTTAGAAAATAAGTAACTATTAGTTTAAATTAGAGGCTTACATAGGTCAATTCAGCTCGCGGCTCAACCCACACGTCTGGATCTTCGGGATTTTTCTTCTTTCTTATGTGTGCTGCCTTGAATGCCTCAGCCTGAGTTACCAATCCATCTACATAAATATCACTAAAATTTGAATTTGTTAAACACTAAATTATGTAACAATTTACTGAAAATCAAATTGTAACAATCCTAGTAGGGATTGCTTAACGAGGCCTTGTGCAAATGAATAAATGTATCTTTGGTGACTACAAAAGCATACTTCTCTCAACAATTTGTCCCAAATAATGTCCACTTCCCTAAATAAATCTAAATAGAATAAATCATTAAAAAAATAGTAGTAAGGCGGCACTATTATAGAGGGGTCAAGGACCTTTCTGGGAACAATAGTTTCTTAACTTTCCTCTCCTCATTACTACACAATGGTTTATACCTCTAGACTATAGTATATATATAACTTTCCTCCACTCATTATTACAACCAATAAAATAATAGGTAGATCCATATATCATCTTAGTGTTTCTCATAAACAAAGAACAAGTCATCTTAATTGTCAATTATCAGCAAAAACATCTAATCCACACAATTTTCAGTTGAAAAACAACTAAAATACATACAACGACATAAACCAAAATGATATTAGTTCTAAGTTTGCATCAGAATTCACAACATGATTATTTTAGATTGAGATATAAGGTATAATAATCTCAAAATACAATACAAATCTTCATAATAGATTTTATTTCTTCATTCTTAGATATTACTACCCATGTATCTTCAGGACTTAGCCCCGCTTGATCAAAATTATTCCTATTATACATCAAACTACGAATCATCAACACACAAAATTTGAATTTTTAAACACAAAATTAAGTCATCTTCCCAGTTAGTAGTATTAAGGGGATTCTTGCATTTGAGGCAGCAGCTTCAGCTAGCATGATGATGATGCAGCCAATAGGCACTATTAAGGGTAAAGGACATTTCTCGGTACAATGGTTTCTTAACTTTTCTCTCCTCATTATTGCACGATGGTTTATATCTATAGACTATAGTGTGTGTATATATATATATGTAGCTTTTCTCTCCTCAGTTAAAAAACAACTAAAATACATACAGAGACATGAACCAAAATGATATTAGTTCTAAATTTAAATCAGAATTCAACACATGATTATTAGGAATTATTTAGAGTGAGATATAAGGTATAATAGTCTCAAAATATAATAGAAAATCTTCATAACCGATTTTATTTCTTTATTCATAGATATTACTACCCATGTATCTTCTTCTAAATTATATGATAAAAAACTTGCTAACATTCATGTTAATCATCATGAGAAGTAAAAACAGGACAATAAGATAGAACAAGAGTAAAACCCAAAGTTAATTAAATGTTCATGAAGTGAAAACAGAATCACAAAATCTACTTAATTCTTGCAGTAAATTGAAAGAGAGAGTCTACATTGATGGATGCTTGCAATAAATAAACAATATAGTTACAACTTGATTTAAAGATTGAAAGATTCACCTTTATTTGCAGAGAAAGAAATTGACACCGAGAATTTGAATCGACGACGAAAGGTTTAGCTTCAAACCGAGTGAGTTTCGAAGGTGAAAACTAAAACTTCAAACTGATGAGAGGCTTGACGACAACTGGAGGCTACACATCTGTAAAGCTATGGGAAAGAGATAAGTTAGGGTTTTTTGTAGCTTTTAGGTGAAGAGCAGGAAAGGAGATGAACTAAATTAAAAATGCCTCTTATTTTAATTTAATAAAAATAAGAGACCTCATGAGGTCTCTTATTTTAAAATATTATTTAACAAATTTGACTAATAAAATGAGACCTTATGAGGTATCTAAACCTAAATTAATATTTTTTATTTTAACAAATAGCGACCTCGTGAGATCGCATATTTTATACAAAGACATACTACAAAATTAAAAAATTAAAATAAGTCACTTATATTATTAATTAGGGCAGATTTTTTTATAAAATTGACCTCACCAGGTCTCTCGTGTTAAAAAAAGTTATTGATGCAAATAGCAACCTCATGAGGTCTCTTTTTAGCAACCTATTTTTTAGATCTCTTTTTTTAGGTCTCCTTTTGCAATTTTTTTAGTAGTGAGTGATGGATATCGACGATGATATATGTCACGCCCCGAGCCTACACCTTGGACTTGGACGTGGCCGACACTCAAGAACCATTGTTTGTCCCCAAGCGAACCCTTGGTCTGGCTGATTACTTAGCAGAAGACTTACTCAAGTAATGATTGGCTCAAAACATAATTAAATCTATTAAACTCAAATATTCATCTCATAGAGTCTGGAAAATACTCAATAGCAATACTTATAATTTGTAAAACAACTCAAAAGAAAGTAAATATCGAGAGACACCTCGACTTTGTCTATCTATTAAGTCTCTAATATTAAAGAAGGATGTCGGGATAAGACCTATGTCATCTCTAAACTACTAAGTAGAAAGTAAAGGAGGCTCACCAAAAGCTAGCTGAAGTGTAAAGTGATCTCTATGAAGCACATGTTGATGATCTGAACACTTGTATGTGGATCATAAAAATATGTAAGTCAAATGACATCAGAACATTTAAATATACGAGTATGTAATATAGCCGAAGCAAAATAATTGAATAAACGAACTGCAATAGATAAAATATACTCAAGCTGAATGTAAAGAAACAAAAGAGTTAAATCGTTTAAAGTTTTACAAAATACTTGCTCATCTCTGAACTCAACATAATAAGCGATATATTCAAATATAGTTTAACTCTATTGGGAGATTCTCTAACCAACAACCATCACTATGAGCTGTGTGATGACACAACATCTCGTCCACGCTGCCAGAACTGTCATAAACTGTGTCAGGGTATAGAACCTCTCAAATAAGTGGATCCACTAAGCAATAAGGATTCATCTAAAAAGTATGATCTTGTACCCATGTTGGCAAGACATGGTTTATAAGGATTTTGAGTTATCTGAACTCAACCCAATATCGGTGCTTAATACTACTCCTAACTATACATATACTCATGCTCAAATGTATAAAACATATTTTTTTCTCTGGTTTGAGATAGTTGCTCAAATTATCCTCTTAAAAAAGGTAACTGCTCAAAAATATCTCTGAATTCATTGCTCATTTAGAAAATAAGGTTTCTCTTTGCTTAATGTAAAAAGTGATACAATGGGAATACTTAGTTCCCTTATACTTGTAACATCCCGCCTTAGAAAGAGCTAAATTTAGAAAGCGCTAAATTGGAATTAGCTAAATTGAGAATTTTGCAAGTCATACTTAAGTTGTGAGTTTTATGTCAACTTCAAACGAACATAACTTTCAGCATATGATGGGTTAGGTGGCCCATATTATATCAAATGGAAGGTCTTGAAATCCTCTTTCCAACGCCACTAAGTTTGCTAATTTTTGAGTTCAAATAAGGGAGATATGGTCATTTGAAATTTGCATGTCATAAGTAGCGTAGTTCTTCTCCTGGGTCTTCAGCTATCTAGAAGCATAAAAGATCATATTCCTTTTCTGCATCAAATCACCACCTAACCTGACTCCAAAAGTTTCACAGTATACGGTAAAGTCCACACTCTTCTCGGGTAGAGTTGAAACAAGAGCTGAAGTCAACAAGGTCTTGAGCTTTTGAAATCACTTCTCACACTCATCAGACCATTGAAAGGTCACACTCTGCCTAGTCAATATGGTCAAGGGAGATGCAATAGTGACGAAACTCTGAACAAACCACCTATAATAGCTTGCAAGTCCCATAAAATTCTAAATCTTGGTAATTAGAATAGGCCAATTTTAACCTCTAACTACCTCAATCTTGGATGGATCCACCTGAATACCCTCCTTGGACAACACATATCCTAGAAATTCAACAAAATCAAGTGAAAACTCACAATTTGAGAACTTGGCATACAACTTCTCTTCCCTCAATCTCTAGAGCACAATCCTCAAGTGTCGAACATAGTCCTCCTCAGTCTTGGAGTATACCAAGATGTCATCAATGAACACTATCACAAAAGAATCCAAATACGGTTGGAACACCTCCTTCATAAACTCCATTAATATTGTTGGATAGTTAGTCAAACCAAAAGACATCACATCGAGTCCTCAAAGTAGACTGAGGGATATTCGTTACCCTAATCTTCAGTTGATGGAAGCCGAACCTTAAATCAATATTAGAAAATAAAGATCCTCCCTGAAGTTGATCAAATAAGCCATCAATACGAGGAAGAGGATACTTGTTCTTCACTTTCACTTTGTTTAATTGTCGTTAGTCAATACGCATCCTCATAGTCCCATCCTTCTTCTACACAAACAGAACCGGAGTACCCCATGGAGACACATTAGGGAGAATGAACCCCTTACTCGTGTAATCGATCCTTCAATTCCTTCAACTTTGATACAACTATGTGATAAGGATAGATAAAGATAGGCTTGATGTATGGCTCCAAGTCAATAGAAAAATCAATGTTCCTATCCAGAGGAACACCTGGAAGGTCAGTACGAAAACATATGAAAACTCTCAAACCATGGGCATGGAATCCATTAGAGGTGGATCAACACTAATATCCCAAATGAAGGACAAATAGGACAAACACCCTCTATCAACCAATCTTTGGGCTCGAATGAAAGAGATAACTTTGCTAGGGTAAGAACCACTAGTGTAATGTCCCATTTATTATGTATTTGATTTTAATTGTGAAATAACCATTTTTCCATCCCCTTAGCATTTCAAAGCTTAGTTTGTGTTGCAAGAACGGTTGGTGTTGTCCCTGATTCGATCGGATGTGTTTTTAGTGATTTTGACCCTTTTTAGTTGAGAATCCTTGGTAGGATTTACTTTGGTCAACATTTTGAGTTCCAAGTATCTAATGGATATTCCATCACTTCAATTGCAACTGGATTGTCGAGCTTGAGCTAGTAAAGTGGTTGGTATGGTTTTTGAGGCCTTAAGTTGAGGTTTGGGCATTTGGGTGAGAAGTTGGGTGTTAAGCCTTAAAAAGTGGTATGGGAGGGTGATTCCATCATTTGAATTCTTTTTGGAAATCATACAATTCCATTAAGTCTAGAATGTCAAATCTAATACAGATAATATATCCAACTTATTTTTATCGGACTCCAAATGATTTTTGAGGGTCCATTCGGGGGCATTTTCCCTGTATTGGTCTGCTAGTTTTTTCAGTTTCTAGTGCAGGTTATTTATGACCTTCGCGATCGCAACTCATAGCGTGATTGTGATGTGTCTTCTTCGTGGCCTTTTGGATCCCAGCCCATCGGCTCGCGATCGTGATGAACCTTTTCCTTTAGCCTTCATGATCGTGAACAGAAGGTCTCGCGATCGTGATGTATTCTTCTGGTCCTTTAGGATCGCGAGAGTTAATGGCTCGGATCTCGATGACTAAATTTTTTCATGGATAGAACCTAAACTCAAGATTCTTCTTATTTTTCTCATTTTCAATCTTTTAGAGCTTTGGGAGGTGATTTCTTGGCTGCATTTTGTGAAAATTAGTTTGGGTAAGCCTTCTCTCCCATTCCTTATTGATTTCATCAATTTTTATCTTCCAAAAACACCTTTTAAACATGATTTCAATGTGGATTTTGGGGGTTATTCCCCTAAGTTGGAAAATGGTATTTTCTTGAATTGGAGCTTATTCCTTGCTTATTTTTAATGGAGTTTTCAACCATGAACTCCTCTTGGCTTGTAGAACTTGATTTTCAACTAAAATTTTGACTTTACCCTTTCAATCTCCAAAGTGATTTTTGGACTATTTTACCCCCAATTTCTAATCATATCAATATGGTATCATTGGGACCCTTTTGATGAACTATTTCCATTATTGATAGTTGGGGATCATTTTGGTGATCGTGTGGTTGAGGAAGTGCTTCAATAGAGTTGTTCGAGTGAAGTTTTGACATTTGAGATATGTTTGACTATGCCTCTTTTAGATTGAGAAGAGTATGTCACTCCCCGTGCCTACACCCTGGACGTGGCCGGCACTCAAGAATCATTGCTGCCCCCAAGCGAACCATTGGTCTGACTTACTTACTTAGCGGAAGACTTTAAGCATTAAGAAAAGGATTCATATGCTAAATAACTCAACTGTCTCAAACTAAACTCATAATATTTTTAAAATAAACATTTAACTTAGCCAAAATAGCAGCTCAAATTTGAACATAAGCCAATAACAAAATGATGACGAATGAACTAACATATGACTGACTATCTATGAAGCCTCTAAAACAGCTAAGATGGATGTCGGCACAATCTCACGACATCCTAATGAACTAAAATGATAAAGTGATGAAAAAGGGGGATCCTCCGGAATGCAAGGAGGCTCACCAACAACTTTGAAGCTCAATTGCATCAATGATGTGCTGGATGTTAATCCTGATTGCCTGCGTCTGCATCATAAGACAATGCAGGCCAACTAACATCAGTACATTGAATGTACGAGTATGCGAGTTGGAATGCTAAACACAACTTAAGCTTGAAAAAAAATCTAAAATGAACTGAAGAACTTACCTGGTTCAACTCAACTCAACATAACTGAACTCATTTCAATATAAAGCAGTTTAAAAACAAGTGCAATATAAGGAAAAGTTGTTTTAAACATGATGTCAACTCTGTGTATCTAGAAATACAATAATAACTCTGTATGTATGCAAAAATACAATATGAACTCTGTTTGTATATAAAAATACAAAATACTGTTGTGGAAATTTCTCTAACCGACAACCATCACTTAAGAGCTATAGTGATGATACCGCGTTTTACATCATGCTGCTAAGGACCATCATATACCTTGCCAGGGGTATAGAACCCAACTCACTAAGTGGATCCACTAGTCTGTGCTAAAAAGCACTAAATGAATCATCTAAAAAGTATGAATTTTTTCTACCCATGATGGCTACATGGTTTATGGGGGCTGTGAGTTGCCTGAACTCTCCCCCATATCGGTGCTCAATACTACTCCTAAAAATATAATATTAGCTCTTATGTTTAAAACATAATTCTTTCTGTGATTTGAGATTAGTGCTAAAAAACTTAGCTCAAAGGTTATCTTGGAAATCAAAGTTTCCTCTCTTGCTTCATTTAGAAAACGGTTTCTCTTTTTTGAAAACTAGCCCGAAGGCTCTTTGGAAATCGAGGCTTCCTTTCTTGTTTAAATGTGAAAACATCTAAACCCTTTGGGAATACATAGTCCCCATATACTTTTGAAGAAATGAACTTCAAACTTTTACTCTTTACTCATTACTCAACTTGATCTTTAAGTCTTAAAACAAAGTTAAAAATATTTGCAAAAGACTTCTTGAAAAGACTCTGAGAACTTCCTAGACTTGGCTCTTGACTTTCCTAGAATTTGAATTTATGGATTCAAGGTTATGATTCATGTTTTTGGATGATTTCTAGATGTTTAGAAGTCATTTAGAGTAGTTAGAATCAATAAGAAGTGTTAGTACACTTTAGAAGGATTTAAACGGGCTAAACGATGAAAAATGACGATTCGGGTGTGTCTTTGGCGCGCCGCGCCATCATCAAATTACTAGGGCTCCAAAATGGCGCACTACTGGCGCGCATCCCCAGCCTTCCTGGCCCTATGGGGGAGCGTCTCGCCACCTGTTCCTTAGGCAAAAATCTGACGAACTTTTGATCTCATTTTCTGATCTTAAATCGATTTTAATCTATTCTTTTTCTCAAATTCACTTTAGCATTAGATACCCAAGGTAAATACACAAAATCTAACTCATACAACTCAAGAAATCAACACTTTAATATCAAGAAACTCTTTAATCTCAACTCATATTCAAGAACGAAATCAATTCAAGAACATCAAATTCTCAATCTTTTTAGGACGAAAATACGTTGAATTAAACATGCTTGGCGCGTGGGTGAACTAACCCAATGCTATGTGATCTCACATACCTCGTAGGGATCACCCCTTAACGAAATCCACGATCTTAGCTTCAAGAACTTGACGATTTCCTTGCTTCTCCTTTTCTTTTCTCCTATTCTTTTCTCTTTTCTAAAACCCTAACTCAATTTCTCCAAAGCCTAAACTAACCAAGTTCAGTTTAGACCCCTAAGTAATTACCAAAAATAGATTAAAATAAAAGGGTAAGGAAAAGACCAAACTACCCTTTAAAAATTCG